>NC_133778.1:72644413-72831651 GCF_003597395.2 Chelonoidis abingdonii
TGGTCGCAACTGCACCTTGTCCTTGTGAAACACAGTATACGGTGGGTCCACTGTGAGCGCCCGAAGCTCGGAGACTTGTCTGGCCGATGTAATAGCTACGAGGAAAACTGTCTTCCAGGACAAGTATAGCAGCGAGCAAGTTGCTAACGGTTCGAATTGTGGAGACATAAGTCTGGTTAAGACCAGGTTGAGGTCCCAGGTAGGGGCAGGGCGTCGTACTTGGGGGTATAGGCGCTCCAAGCCCTTGAGGAACCTGGAAACCATACGGTGTGAAAACACGGAGTGGCCACTCTCCCCTGGGTGGAAGGTAGAAATGGCTGCCAAGTGCACCCTCAATGATGATACCGCTAGGCCCTGCTGTTTGAGAGACCAGAGGTAGTCCAGGATGGTGGGGATCGAAACCTTGGTGGGAGTAACATTTTGCGTTTCGCACCAGCAGGAAAAACGCTTCTACTTGGCCAGATACATAGACCGAGTGGAAGGTTTCCTGCTATCCAGGAGTATTTATTGTACTGAGACAGAGCAGCGTAACTCTGACTGGCTCAACCACGCAGGAGCCATGCCGTGAGGTGAAGGGATTGCAGATCTGGGTGGTGAAGTCTGCCATGGTCCTGCATTATGAGGTCTGGGTGACGAGGCAGCGTAATTCGGCTGGCTATTGACAGGTCGAGCAACATGGTGTACAGGGATGCCTGGGCCACGCTGGGGCGATCATGATCAAGCGAGCTCCGTCCCTGTGGAGCTTTAGCAGGACCCTGTGAATCAGCGGGCATAGTGGAAAGGTGTAAAGCAGTTGGCTCGTCCACAGTATCAGGAAAGCTTCCCACAAGAAGAGATCGAGCCCGGGGAGAGACCTTGGAAGGAGCAGAACATCTGGCATTTCCTGTTCTTGTGGGAAGCGAAGAGGTCTATGCTGGGAAATCCCCACTTCCGGAAAACAGAATGAATAATGTCCGGACAGATTGACCACTTGTGATAGCGGAAGGATCTGCTGAGTCGATCCGCCAGAGTGTTCCAAACCCCTCGGAGAAAGGACGCTACCAGGTCTATAGAGTGGGCTATACAAAAGTCCCAGAGTTGAATGGCTTCCTGACAAAGGGGGAAGGACCGTGTCCCCCCCTGTTTGTTTATGTAATACATGGCCATTGTGTTGTCTGTGAACACTGAGATACAACAGCCTTGCAGATGCTGTTGAAACACCTGACACGCAAGGCGGACTACTCTCAACTCTCGGACATTGATGTGCAAGGCTAGCTCCTGAGATGACCAAAGGCTTTGAGTGCGAAGATGTCCGAGGTGAGCACCCCAGCCGAGAGATGATGCATCCATCATCAGGGCCATAGAAGGCTGGGCCGAACGGAACGGCATCCCTGCACGCACCAGGGAGGGCGTCAACCACCAGTCGAGGGAGCCTAGGAGTCTCGGGGGAACCATGAGGATCCTGTCTATATTGTGTCTCCCCGGGAGGTATACTGAAGAGAGCCAAGTTTGAAAGGGACGTAGGTGTAGCCTGGCGTGCTTGGTCACGAATGTGCAGGCAGCCATGTGACCCAGGAGGCCAAGACAAGTTCGAGCCAAAGTGGTTGGGAAATTTTGTAGGCCTTGTATAATCGATATCATTGCATGAAACCGTGGCTGTGGTAAGCAGGCCCTGGCGAGACTGGAGTCCAGAATGGCCCCAATAAATTCTATTCTTTGTGTGGGAACCAGAGTAGATTTCTCTAGCTTGATCATCAGGCCTAGTTGGATGAATAGGTCCTTGGCAATGCCCACATGCAGCGTTACTGGGTCTCGGAGGCCCCGCGAATGAGCCAATCGTCGAGATACGGGAAGACGTGTATGCGTTGACGATGGAGGTAGGCGGCGACTACAGCCATACACTTTGTGAACACTCTTGGATCTGTGGAGAGGCCAAAAGGAAGGACCGTAAATTGGAAATGTTGACAGTTGACCACAAACCTGAGGTACCATCTGTGCGGAGGATAAATGGCAATGTGAAAATACGCGTCCTTCATATCGAGGGCGGCATACCAGTCTCCAGGATCCAAGGATGGGATGATGGTCCCCAGGGATACCATGCAGAACTTCAACTTTATCAAGAACTTGTTGAGTCCCCGCAGGTCTAGAATTGGTCTGAGACTTCCCTTCGCCTTGGGGATTAGGAAATAGCAGGAGTAGAACCCCTTGCCTCTCAAGTCCTCCAGTACCTCCTCTGTAGCTCCCATGGCAAGGAAGGACCGTACCTCCTGCAAGAGGATTTGCTCGTGATAGGGGTCCCTGAAGAGGGAGAAGGATGGGGAGGGGGTGAAATAAACTGAAGGCGGTATCCAAATTCTACCGTGCATAAGACCCAACAATCTGAAGTTAGTTGGGTCCATGCAGGGAGGAAAGAGGAGAGATGGTTGCAAGAGGGAGGGAAAGGATCCTGTTGAACAACTCGTACATAGCCCTCGGGCGCGCCTTCAAAAGTGTAGTTTAGGTCCCAAGGGTGGTTTGGCAGGGCTGTGATTCTGACCCCCTTGGGGTCCGGACTGCCGTCTACAATAGCCTTGGTCACGCCTCCTGCCGAAGTCCTGCCACTGTCTAGGCGGGGGGTAAGGGCGCTGAGGCCGGGACCGGAAGGGTCTGCGCTGAGTCTGCGGTGTGAGCATCCCGAGTGAGTGCATGATTACCCTATTGTCCTTCAGACTCTGCAGCCTAGGGTCAGTCTTTTCCGAAAATAGGCCCTGACCTTCAAAGGGCAAGTCCTGTATCATATGCTGCAATTCAGGTGGAAGGCCTGACACCTGAAGCCATGATATTTGCCTCATGGTAATTCCTGAAGCCAGAGTTCTGGCCGCAGTCAGCTGCGTCTAACGAGGCCTGGAGAGAAGTTCTCGCCACCTTCTTTCCTTCCTCCAAAAGGGCCGTAAACTCTTGACGCAAGTCTTGGGGGACTAGCTCTGTGAATTTCTCAACCGCCGCCCAGGTGTCATAGTTATAGCGGCTAAACAGGGCTTGTTGGTTTGCCACCCTGAGTTGGAGGCCCCCTGCAGAGTAGATTTTACGTCCCAATAAATCCATGCGCCTAGCCTCCTTTGCTTTTGGGGCAGGGGCTTGCTGGCCATGGCACTCCCTTTTGTTAAGCGATTGGATGACGAGGGAGCAGGGAAGAGGGTGTACGTACAAGTACTCGTACCCCTTAGAGGGCACATGTACTTCCTCTCAACTCCCCTAGCTGTGGGCGGAATAGATGCTGGAGACTGCCAGATGGTATTAGCCTTCGCTTGGATTGTCCGAATAAATGGTAAGGCCACCCTTGTGGGAGTGTCAGCTGACAAAATATCTACCACCGGGTCCTCTATCTCCGGAACCTACTCCACCTGGAGGTTCATATTCAGGGCCACCCATCTCAAGAGGTCTTGATGTGACCTTAGGTCAACTGAAGGAGGGCCCGAGAAGGATGTCCCCACCACCGCTTCATCTGGAGAATAGGATGAGGAAAGGCCAGGGACAATCGGGTCCTCCGTTGTCTCGTGGACTTGGGCGACGTCCGGCTCCGGTGGGACCTGAGGGTCTGGTGCCCGAATGGGAGGGAGCATCCTCCATACCTGCAGGAGGGGGGGCGGCTAACAGTAGCCTCCGGCACCTGGTGCTCCGATGGTACGAGCGTGATGGCACTGGAGGTCCACCTTGGGCTTGGTGATATGCCCAAGGTGTCCAGAAGGACCACTGATGAGGTCCTTTGGTCTTGAGCCTGGGTCTCTTGGAAGACACGGCTGGGGACATCTAAGTCACGGTCGTGTGCATAGGAAGCACTGTCCACATGGGATGACATAGATGCATGGCGAGACGGCCAAGGAGGAGCTGAAAACCCCTGAGAATGGTCTCCACCCCTGGGTAGTCTGTCTGTACGCTCCAGCAGAGAGCGGTATCAGGCGCTATACTGGTACCGGGAACGAGACCGGGACCTGCGACCGGAACAGTGCCAGGAGGTCGACCAGGACCTCAAAGCTCGACGCCGGGAGCGGCTGCGAGAGGTGCGGTGCTGGGAGCACTGCCGGGAGCTTGATCGGTACCGAGAGTACCAGGCCGGCGAACGGTGTCTTGAACAGTGCCGCGAGTGCAACTGGTACCGAGATGGAGAACGGTACCAGGACTGCGAGTGGCGTCGGGACCGGGATCGGCCATGGGACCGAGAACGCCGGTGGGACCGCGATCATGATCGGTGCCTCTCAGCGGTGCCGATGGAAGACGGTCTCAGTAGGGCAGGCTTGCCTATGGACTGTATAACCCGCACCGGCAGTGCCGGAGGTTGAGGCAGCGCAGACTCCGTCAGTGCAATCAGTTCCCTTGCCGTAGAGAATGTCTCCGGCATGGAGGGAATAGTAAGCTCAACCACGGCGCGTGCCGGGGAGCTGTCAGGCACCAGATTCGACGGCTCTTGCGGGACTGGAATCGACGGTGCTGAAGTTGTCGATGCCATGGCAGTTGTCGGTGCTGGGCGGTCTGACTTAGGTGGGTGCTCCGACTGTGGCGTGGACACGGAAGCCACAGGAGTCTTATGTTTTTTTTACCCACCGGGAGAGGGAGCAGTGCTGAGCAGACATCTGGGCCAGCAACGGTTGGTGCCGAGAGATGCACTTCTCCCCAGTGCAGACTGTCCGGCACTCAGTGCCGATGGTGGAGGAGTAAGAGCTGCCTCCATCAGGAGCTGCATGAGATGAAAGTCCCGCTCCTTTTTGATCCGCGGCTTGCAGGCCTTGCAAATGCAGCACTTATCTGCAAGGTGGGATTCCCCGAGGCACTTAAGGCAGGAGTCGTGAGGATCTCCTGTAGGCATCGGCTTGTGACAGGCCGAGCACGATTTGAAACCCGGTGAACCAGGCATGGGCCTCGGCACCGGGTGAGGGGAAGGGGCTAATCCCTGAACCCCTCTTAACTATATACACTAACTATGTTAAAGAAAATAATAAACTAACTGCAAGTATAGAAATTTGAACTATATACACAATAACAACAAGAAAACTACAAATAGCTAGGGAGGTGGAGATCAGCTAAGCCGTGCTCCACTGTTCCAACAACCGACACGGGCAGTAAGAAGGAACTGAGGGGCGGTTGGGTCGGCAGGGGTATATATCCGGCACCATGGCGGTGCCACTCCAGGGGGCGCCCAGCCAACCCACTGAGTGTTGCTAAGGTAAAAATCTTCCGACCAACATGCACGCGGTGTGCGCACACCTAACTGGAATGGATATGAGCAAGCACTCGAAGAAGAATATATATTACACACATACACACACACACACATATACACACACACTTCCCCAGTCTTTTGGGGAGCTTTTCCATTTTAGAAGCCCTAATTTCATTCTAATCAGATTTCAAAGAAAGGTCTTCAAAAAAGAAAACAGTCATATTCTTTGCAAATTTCATTGGCTAGTATCAGATCTGGAGTACTTCACTGATAGCCATGTTAGATAATTTAGTAGCTTTTTTTCTCACAGTATGATATAGATTTTGCTCACACAATGCTTTCATCACACTTCTCCTGACATCTTCAAACAATCTTCTTCTTCCTTTTCCACTTCATTTTAATAAGATGAAAAATGTTGAGTTTGTAAATCATTCATTCCAGAGTAAATAGCACAGTACTAATATGAAACATGTCATATGCATAAAAAGAATCAAGTCTCCTGTATAAGACCAAAAGGGTCAAGAACATCAAGTTTTGGGGTCAGATTCTAGTCTCAGTACACCTGTGTAAATCTGGTGTTACTCCAGATTTAGGCCCCAATTTGGGACAGCATCCCTATTCAGAATAGCATCCAAGCACGTTTTGAACTTTAGCCCATGCTTGAGCCTCATTCACATGAATGGGACTTTAGAGTGTGCCAAAGTTAAGAATGTGTTTAGCTGCTGTTCTGAACAGGGATGGTCATAAGCAGATGCTTGAATCCTAAATCATTATGCTAGTTTAACAGAGGTCTGAAGTTACTTCTTGATGGCAGATTTCCAGGAGTCATGTAATTTCTGTCCCTAATTTAATCAATTCTTCAAATTTTCCGTTCTGCAAATGTAAAAAGTTAAAGTTAACAAGAAAACTAGATCCAAACTCACTCAAAAATGTGGATTTCACTCCAGAACCTAATTTCACAGCTCAGGCTCATCTCCAGAGTAGTACTTTGGTAAAAGATTTTCTGGGGTTTTTAACAGTCACTTCCTTTATTGACAAGATTTATATAATAGGTGAACCAGCTCCAATGTCTTGTGTTCCAAGAGCTGTTTCCTTTGTGTGTACTTGGGAAGTATGTTTCTTAGAACTAGCCAGAGTTTTGGAAAGAATGTATGAGCAAAACACAGATACACACAACTTGTGCTAGAAAGGACTGGGGTCATGGTTCTGCGAATTGAAAACAAGACTGAGTTACCTAGCGGTGCAGGAATCAGAGAAACCCATAGAATAATTTTACTGCCATCTTGAGAAGAGAAATTACTATGTATTTAAGGAAGGGGAAGAGAGGGAATCATTTTGAGGTAGAATCTGGCTAGCAATAAGGTATATTTTTAAGAGAAAAAAAGAAGCCTAAAAAGTTTATACAGCTGGGGATGCCACTTGTCATATTCCAAATGAGAGAGTCCCTTCTAAATTTGTCTCTTTGTGCCCTACTGAGAAAGGCCTGTCTGTCCTTGTCCTCAAAAGAACAGTGGGATGTCCACCCAACCTATGTACCATCCCTAGCCTTCCTCTTCTGCACCAACAACCAAAAAATATCAGCAAACTCAAAGCTATCTTCCCATACTGAAGTTCAGAGCTGGGATACACTATGTCATTCAGAGATAGATGCAGTTCAACTGACTTGACAAAAAGGAGATACAGTACAACAGGGTTTGTTTTAAAGGATTTTGTTTCTAATAGGCACTGTATCATTTCCTTAACAGAGCTTAACTCTGAAGCTCACTCCTAGTATTGGTTCCCACATTTAATTTGGGATCCAAATATTGACTGTGAAAACACAGAACTGGACATCATGAGACTCTACCACAATATTGACATACATCTCCAGGGGGACAAATTTGCCACATCCCATGGAGATGTTTATATGGTAATGCCCACCAAAACCCCAAGCCCCAGTCTTGTTAGAGTTAACAGAGCCCTCTTAAAATTGTCACCACACCAAAAAGGTTATTCGCTTCTGTAAGTCCAAGTGCTGCCCTTTGCAGGCCTACTGGGACCTGGAGGCAGCTTGTCTCCAGGCTACAAGTGAGATTCTCCTTGAGCTGAAGACTCCACTCAAAGAGGTTCCATTCCTTTTACCTCCATCTTTAACAACTGACAGCTGACTGACAGTGGCAGCCTTCCCATGTGGCAGGGCTTCTCCCCAGCCCCTCTGATCTGGGAAGGAGTTGATTAAGGCTACGTCTACACTACCCGCCATATCGGCGGGTTACAATCGATTGCTCGGGGATCGATATATCGCGTCTCATCTAGACTCAATATATCGATCCCCGAGCGCGCTTATATCGATTCCGGAACTCCACCAACCCCAACGGAGTTCCGGAATCGACAGGGGGAGCCGCGGACATCGATCCTGCGCGGTGAGGACGGGTGAGTAATCCGATCTTAGATATTCGACTTCAGCTACGTTATTCACGTAGCTGAAGTTGCGTATCTAAGATCGATTTTTCCCCGTAGTGTAGACCAGCCCTAACACTTTCTTCCCTGTGCTGGGGAGTAGGGCAGGAAGGGGAGCAAGGTATGTATATTCCATATCAACCTTAATTCGATACTTCTATGATCAACATTTGAAGGTCTGAGCCTGCTTCCACTGGACTCCGTGAGCGTTTTGCCTTTAACTTCAATGGCAACAGGATCAAACCCTTAGCATTTTCACTAAGTGGAGGAAAGGAAATCAAATTCTGGATTATTCCTGATTTAACAGAAATACTGAGAAACTAGAAGCAGTTTCTTTACTTGTATGTCCTCTTGCACAGAATTTAGAACGGAGTATCAGCAGTGACAACCAGAGATGAGGTAGTAGTCTTTTTAGCTCATTAGAAAAAAAAAAATCAAAGCAGATGCAAGAAATATAGATCTTCTGCTACAATGATAACACAAAATGTACTCAGCTCTACCAAATCTAGTAAGTGACATGGCTAAGCATTAGAAAAAATGCTGAATATATCACATGAAACCAGGCATCAGTGAAATCAGTGACTGTTTGTCCAAATTTTCTAATGATTATGTTTAATTCAGATTTAGTTTAACACGAATGGAGTCCTCCCATCTTCTGACTCCGAAGTCTGATTTGGCCATGTGTCATGCTGGGTCATCATGGTACAATAACCCGTTGAATGCTACACCAGGACACAGAGCCTGCAAGTTGTCAGCTTACAGCTCCTGTGAGTTCTTCTAAGGCCAGGAACCCGAATGAATTCAGCACGTTCACATGAGCACAAATGCCACCATTCTTATTAAATTCTAACAGTCTAATGAAAAACACTCCTGCTGCTTTCAAAGTGTGGAAAACATAAAGTACCTCCTTGTGCTGCTGCTAAGGGAGCAGGTTTCTTCCCCGTCTCAGGAAAGCCATTCCCCTCCAGAATTGCACCTTTCCCT
Source organism: Chelonoidis abingdonii (assembly GCF_003597395.2). NCBI lineage: Eukaryota > Metazoa > Chordata > Testudines > Testudinidae > Chelonoidis > Chelonoidis abingdonii. The sequence continues at coordinate 72,653,013 of NC_133778.1, forward strand.
TCTTTTTTCCCAGCAGCAGTTGAAGCAGAAGTTTCCATCTTAGATGCGCATATTCCAGCTCAGGAACCCTAAGGAACACAAAACAAAAACACATTTCTGTCACTTCTTGAACAAAAGCAGCCATATGAGCCCCAGGAGGGAGAGCCCAATACATTATCCCAATCCAAAAGCAAATTTAAAAAAACCCAACAAAGATCTAAGTTTTTTTCCCTGGCAGCCTGGCTGCTATAATTATAACCAGGAAGGGCTTGGCTCTGCAAAGTACTGAGTGCTCTCAGTTCCCATTGATGTCATGGAAGTTGAAGAGGCATAGGACATCAAAGGATCAGGCCCATTTTTTTAATTAAAAGTTTTGACTGGGTTTCATTTTGTGGGTTATTATACAGTCAATCCACAGAGGTGAACCTTTGTGCTCAAGTACTCCCAATCCCCAAACTATTTTTCAACCCACTCGAACGATAACAAACAATAGGTACTCAAGACCCTATGCAACACTCAGGCAAAACTTCCATTGATTTTTCTCTGCTCAATTCGGATTCTTATTTCATGCCCAAAGTCATATCTGAGAATCAAAAATTTTTCCTGAGCAAGGAGTGCTGAATTATGCAACTTAAGCAGCAGTTTAAAGTGCTAGGTATCAAGCACAAGTGTATCTTTATTCATATCTGTAAGACGCCCACTCCCATCCTTCCAAAACACTGGTTCTGTGTGAGAAAGAAAGGCTAATCCAATACAATCATAAAGTGGATTTCCCCTAGAAGCCTCAGCACATTTTCATTTCTGGTCCCCATCCACATTAATATAGCTGAAGGCTCCCTAGCTTTATTTGAGACATGTCTATATAGTTCCTACTTTGGGAAAGGTGGAGGTGGGAGATACTGAAACCATTTGGTGCCTACGTATTACTGGCCCTTCACTCAGGTCTTGAGAGAAATCATAGCAAGATCCCTCTTCCATTTTTAATTGTAGGTTGTGTAAATTATCCAGCCTCAAAAATTTGCTGGAATACATGGGCTGGTTCAGTTACAGGAATTAACTGTAACAGCCAAAAAATTTCTGGGAAAGCGTGAGAGAACTTTTGGGTTCACTGTAACAGCTTCACTGTAACAGCATCACTTTAAATTTTCTTCACTTTACATTGCGCGTAAAGATTTACAGAGTCCTGAACAGCTTTCATTAAAGAAAGAGTCCACATGCCTTGCAAACTTTTCTCCGTATAAAGATTCCAGGAACTCCCATTTGTTTTGTCTGATACATTTTACCCTTTGCTCAGCTGTAACCCAGATGTAAGCTCTTTTTTCCCCCTTACTACCTTGAGGATTGAATTTTGATTTTAGTGTTTTTATACCTCTAAAAATATTAAAGAAAAAAATTCTCTCCTCTTGGATTAGTTTACTGTAATTATAATGATTATTTGTATTATTGTAGCACCTTGGAGCTTCGGTCATGGACCTGGACTCCCTTGGGCTTATTGCCAGTGCTTTTTTCACCGAGTTGCTTTCTGAGGCTTTGTCTACAGTAGCATTTTTGTCAGCTAGGGTGTGAAAACACACACCCCTGACCAACATAAGTTTTACAAACAAAAGCACCGGTGCGGACGGCACTATGTCGAAGGGAGATGCCAATATAGCTACTGCCACTTGTTGGGGGTGGTTTAATTATGCTGGTGGGAGACCTCTCTCCCATTAGCATACAGCAGCTACATAGGAGACTTTACAGCAGCACAGCTGCAGGGGTTCTGCTGTGCCACCATAAGGTGTGTAGTGTAGACATAGCCTAAGGCCCTGATTCAGTGAAGCATCCCTCATTCAGAAAGGGCACTTAAGCACATGGTTAACGATAATACTCACTTAAGTCCCACTGAAGTCACTGATTGGGACATAAACAATTGTTGAAGGTTATCCTCATACTTAAGCATTGAAAAGGGCTGGAATACTTTCTGAATCAGGACCTAAATAAAAGGGCTTTGCAAAGACCCAGGGTATCCACACTGCAATTGCTGCTTCAGGTATGCCAATGTGGTATAGACACATAGTATAACAACAGAAGGGGTTTTTCTCTTGCTGCAATAAATCCAACTCCCAGTAGCTAGGTAAGCTAGCTGTATCGATAGTGGGATTAGGACATGGAACTTTTCACAGCCCTGAGCAACAAGGCTAAGTTGATCTAAGTTTGAGGTGTAGACCAGGCCCCAGTCAGCAGCATGAATAAGCCATTTTTCCCCTGATATTGGTAATAATATGAGAAACCAAACAAATTGATTTAGTCTGACTGATGTTTTTAAAGAGACAAGGGGGATGGGTTAATAACTTTTACTGGACCAACTTCTATTGGTGAGAGAGACAAGCTCTTCAGCTCTGTGTAAACTCGAGAGCTCATCTCTATCCCCAACAGAAGTTGGTCCAATAAAAGATATTACCTCACCCACTTCGTTTCTCTAATATTCTGGGACCAACATGGCTACAACAACACTGCATACAACAATAGTATTTTTTAAAGTCAGTGGTGTTCAGTGCAAAATACTAAGACAACAAGGCTTTGCAATCTTTATTGCTTAATCAGCAGAAAGCAAAAATAAACAAACTCTTGAGTGATCTAGAGAACTGACTCCTTGGTATCAGTTTCTAAATAATCAGCAAGGCTTCAGAGGGCAGGTTACATAGAGCATAGAAAAAAGCCGCAAGTCCTGTGCTGCCTCTATTAGAGCCACAGTGCAGAATCTCACCATAGTAGTTATCTTTAAAAATAAAGCAATCTCTTCAGCTTTACACATGGTCCTCTTCTCCCTCTACCATTTTCCCAAACTCTCTAGCAGTAGCCTCCTCTCTGTCCCCCGTGCTGGTGCAAGAGCCTTCTCCTCTGCAGTTCCTGCCTTCTGGAAAAGCTGTCCTGTATTTCTCTGCCTTCTCCACTCTTCATGTATTTTAAAGTGCCAAGGGAAAAAAGCACTTTTCTCTCTTCCCTCTACATTTCTTTCATTTTCGTCTTGCTGTTTAAGTTCCCAGTTCTGCAAATACTTGTGCACATGCTTGAGTTTAAGCCCTTGAGTAGCCCCATTGAAGTCAAGAAGATTAGTCTCACATTTACAATTAAGCATGTGTGTCACAGGGCAACTGCACTGATGGCACTCTCTTGCAGCTGGCCACAGCACAACATATGTGCCTGCCTGTTTCCCCTCAGTCCAGCCTTGCTCACTGATACAGTCCTACATCTGGGCATAATTTATCATGTTCATGTGAAACACTCTTCAGAACCCTCATGATACAAACTATTCTCCCAATTCCCACAGTAAAACTTAGAAGAGTTCCATGATTTTCCATTCCCCTTTCCAGGGACATCATTTTCAAGTCACATATCTGAGTCCACCAGCACTTGGTTCTTGGTCCTCTCTGTCCTCATTCCAGAGTACCACTCTCCAGGCCAGCCACCTGAGAGTGACTATTCTTCATGACTCTTCTACCCAAACACAGACTAACAACTTAGCCCTTTTCAGCATCCCAGCACTGGCTTCTAGCTACCTAGGCCCACCTCTGGCCTCCTAGTCCTAGCCAATTCCTCCCTCTTCCAGAGAGGGCCTCACAGCAGACTGTCTCCCTCAGGCAGCTTTCACCTGCCCTTTTCCTCACACCTCCAGTCTGTGCTCTCTAGGTCACAGGTGCCCTCTGTTAAGCCCATATTGGAGTGGTGGGGGGAATCAGCTGACTACCACAGGTGCACTGGCCTCTTCCCTCTTAAAGGGCCATGTCACCCTGTGCCAATGTGTTTGCAGTACCAGGGTGTAACTTTGTGGACGCTTACTGTTTTATCTCAAAAGTGTTTTCTGGGAGTTTTTCTGTAAGAGTGACACTGTTTTGCAGGCAAAAAAAAATGCACGTACAGTTAAATTCAGTAGAACAGCTAAGTTGCAGATTTGCAGGCTCAAATTGCAGATGCAAAAATGGAAGCCAACATTTGAAATGATGTGATATACAATTATAAGCTTGACCGATCACATCTGAACTGTGCACATACCTATGCAGCACTAACTAGGCCCCTTAAGTCCTGTCCACGCACACACAGGGCTCAATGGCAAACATGGAATAGGTTCATTGGGGCCAAGATTTACAACAATTTAATCTAGAAATTACTTTGAGTTACAGATGATGTATGAAATAAATACACTCAATCGAAGGAGTGTTTGACCTATGTCTGACATTCTGGGCTTCTGTTCACTAAGCAAATAAACATCAGAGGCTAAATTATTAGTCTGCCACCTGTTTCTTCTTAGCCCCTCCTTCAAGGTTTTCCACTTTTGTTTGAAACTTGACCCTTCCTCTCCCCTCAGGGCTTACTGTGTCCACAGAGCTGCAAAGTTGCTCTGTGTTTCGGATGTTACACAACACTATTATTAGTAAAAAAATATATATATATTCTTCTTGCAAAGAAACTCATTTCCACAGTAGATGTGAAGCTTATGGCCAACATTTTCCAACTTGGGTGCCTCAAATCAGTAATCTAGATCCATATTTTAGGCATCTAAATAAGTGGCCTGCTTTTCCAAAGTATTGTACCCACAACTCAAATCAACAGAAGATGTGAGAGACTTGGGCAACTTTCACCTAAGTGCCTAAAGATTTAGAGGCCTAATTTTAGGCACTTGGAATTGAAAATTATGTTTAGAAGGGCCAATTTTCAAAAACAGCTAAGGGTTATAGAAGCACAAGTCTTGTTGGCTTTCAATGAGACTTGTGCTCATAAATGCCTTTGGTGCTTCTGTAATCTCAGTCGGCATCAATAAGGTAATTAGCCCCTAACAAGAATATTTCTGTGTCCTGGAAATGCAGTAAAGTTAATAATCAAGAATATTACTGCTCTTAGGCCTCTCTGCTTCAGTGTGTCTTGACAATTTAGACATTTCAGACTACATTTTCAACAGTGACTAGTAATTTGGGGTGCCTCAGGAGTGGGGTGCCCAGCCTGAGACACTGTGAAGCAGCTTGCTTTTCAGAAAGTGCTAAAGGCCAGAATTGTAAAGGTATTTAAGCGTCTAACTCCCATTTAAATCAATGAGAGTTAGAGACCTAACTGTTTTACAAATCTGGATCTAAGCACCTACTCTCTGCAAATCACGCCTCTTTAAAAGGTATCTAAATTTGGGCACCCCAAAAATGGAGGCCTCCAAAATCACTGGTTGCTTTTGAAAATATGGCCCTCAGTTATTGCTCTGGGTATTTGAATCTCTGTTTTTATGCTAAATATGAATAAAAAAATCACCAAGTGATTATAATAAATGGTTGCATTAGAACAGGTAAATCCTTCTCAACCACGAGATGAGAAAAAAATAGAATGCAACGATTCTAATCTTATGGGATTTAAGGGATTTAGTGGAAATAAGTCTATAATTATTTTTGCTTTGTTAAGGGTACTGGGTGGCTGAGAGAATTGGAAATAGGATATGGGGCCTTTTACCTCTTGGTCACTGATTCTCCAGGGTGGTAATGAACATCTGATAGTCATTCAGGAGCCAATGTGAATGGGTAGGTGGGTTTCAGATTTTTCCTACCGAATAGGTGTTCCCATCACATAAGCAGTAACTGGCACCCTTGCTGACAGTCTCAGCAGAGTAGAGAGGGAATAAATAGGCAGATCAACTGAATTACTCTCTGATCTTTAGATGGGGTTGAGTGGTCAGGCAGTATGAGGAAAGCTTCCACTCCCACCACCATCCAATATGAATTCTGGAGGCAGCATGGCCTTGTGGTTAAGGCACAGATCTTGGACTCCAGATAACTAGGTTCTCTTCTTGGCTCTGCTACAGATTTCCTGTGACTTCACCTCTCTATTCCTCAGTTTCCACATCTGCGAAATGGAGACACTATACTTATCTACCTCACTGAAGTTCTTTGAGACTTAATTTTGTCATGTTTGCAAAGTGCTTTGAGATCCCCAGAAGGAAGAGGCTACAGAAAGTACTATACTTTTGACTATAAGGAGATATAAAGGCTATTTTCCAGGGCTGTCAGTCCCACCCTATTCATGAGACCTACGTTCATATTTTTTAAGCAATACATCTTTTGCTCTCTGCTCAGTGCTAAACTTTTTTCCACTGCTCTGTGCCACACAGAATTGATGAATTCAGGGATAGATTAATCCTAACTGCAAGCCATTTGGCAGGAAAGAAGGTTTCCCAGGGATCCTACTTTTTACAGATGAAGAGCATGCATATAGGAGTTATACAGAGAAAAACCCTGTGCATTTATTCAAACACCAACCTGTGCCCTCAGTCATTACTCAGAATTAGAAATCCAAAATGGATTACTTTGTTTGTTCTTTAGGTTTGCAGCCTGCTCTACAGGCAGAGGGTTAGGTAATTGATTTTGACACTAATACCAAGCACTGTTCATATCCCCTGTAATATGATTCTGCAGTGGCATTAAAAAGGCAGGTAAGTGAGAGCCAAAAGGAAAGTGTTATGGGATTTGCCCTAGACATCCCCAACTATTTTAACAGCTGCATTGTATATTAAGAGGGAGAAATCCCAAGAGAATTAAAAACAACAAAGCCACATTTGCCTCTGAGCAAGAACAGAAGCCATAAAACTTTCCTAATAAAACAATCCTTCCTGTTAAGTGAATGAGGAATGGTCACAAGTGCTCTTCCAAAACACCAATCTTCTTCTAGCCACCAGCCTGAAGCTAACTCCCAGCTAGACTGCAAATAAACAGATGCTCATCAGATTCCACTTTATTTTATTTTATTAGGAAAGTTTTGGTTAAGTTTGAACATTTCTGGGTTTTTCATTAAAAAAACAAGAATACAGAGGACCTAGAATCTAATGCAGAGAATCTAAAATTTTCAGTAAAAAATAATCATCAAGTCTACTTAATTTTCTATGATTTTCAGGCTTACTGTGATAAGGCAGCAGACAACAATAAAGCTCAGAGATGGGTCTGTTCCATAAAGAACACAGTAGGGCCAATGAATGGCATGCCAACACAACATCAGGAAAAAGGCTTCCTAAACAGGTCTTCAGGTACAGCTCTGCTTCTTTTTCACAGATCTCAAGATATTTATAGACCTCTATTCTCTCTTTCATTTAAAATCTAATTCTCTTATACAAGATTAAAATGATGAAATACACAATTAAATTAATTAGCTTAAAAATTAAAACCTGTTTCACCTTATATCATCTTCATTTGTATGAACAGAGGGATATTTTCAGAGTCTGTTCTTTAGTAGTGGTCTGAGTAACACAGAAAAAGCCCTTTGCTTGCAATCAGTTATGAAATACAGTTTGAGCCAAGTGTTTGAACATTGGCTCAATACAGTGGTTGTTGTGATCCTTTTCAGTCTTCTGTTCTGGGTTACACAGCTGTGATAGCAATTATTTCAGTGAAGCCTTCAGCTTTACAACAGAGCAGAATTTGACCCCCCTTCTATCAACAGCAGCCTCAGATTAATAAAGTTATTTCTCTCCACATGCCAGAAGTAAATGTATGGACTACTCAAACTTAAGGATCTAAAAATGTTTATAAAATATCAGTCAAACGTAACAGCAGCATAAATAAGAAGTCATGATTAATCACTTGTGAAGTCCTTTGGATGACAGGTTCCCAGACAAGCCAATTCATTTTCAACTACTCTGCCCTTGGAAATGACTCAAATGTGCATCTTGTAAGATCTTCACTGTGACTTCAGTGTATATGAGAGCACTCACTCTCTATTGCATGTACCTTACAGGAGGAAGGAACCTTAGGCTACGTCTTCACTACCGGCCGTATCGGTGGGTAGCAATCGATTTCTTGGGGATCGATATATCGAGTCTCATCTAGACATGATGTATCGATCCCCGAACGAGCTCCTGTCATCTCCGGAATGCCACCAACGCGAACGGTGGTAGCGGAGTCGACAGGGGGAGCCGCGGACGTAGATCCCACGCCGTGAGGACGGTAGGTAACTTGATCTAAGATACTTCGACTTCAGCTACGCTATTCACGTAGCTGAAGTTGCCTATCTTAGATCAATTCCCCCCCCCAGTGTAGACCAGCCATTACATTGAAGATGACCTGTTCTATTCCTACTCCACTGTACACTGTTCAGAATTTCATATTTACTTTATTCCAGACCAAAATCCTCAAACAGGGCTAGATTCAGCTTGTTGCTGAGAATCTTCATTTCACTTTGATTTTAAAGAGAGATGAAGCTACTCAGTGTATTATTATTAACTACTTATTTGTATTACCAGTAAGCATACTTGGAGTGAACAGCACAGGTTGCAGTAGAGAAGCACCAGGATGTCAGTCTGTATGCACATGGCTGGAATGATAGCTGCAGTTGCAGCATCTCAGTAAATAGTTGCACAACAACGGGGAAGTTAGAGTACTACTGATAAGGGAAGAAGGAAGACGGGGAGGAGAGAGCAGGGATCTTGGTGGGGAGGCAGTGATCCAGCAAAAGGAAAGATTGTGGGTGGGGGCACACAGAACCCCTGGCATGTGGCAGAGTGGGGAATGAGACACAGCTATTGGGGGGAAAGGCCCCCTTCAATGGGGAAATGGGGCACAGCGGTATGGAGGAAGGGGGACACACAGAGCACCTGGGAGGAGAGGAGATGGGAAGAGATGCAGAGAGTCCCTGAAATCAAGGGGGATGTCAGGGTAAAATAAGGAATGCTTGTGAGCCAGAAATGGAGGGATGCAAGGGGCCCCCGGTGTGTGCAATATGCTCAGACTACAGTTCATGTTGCTGATTGTGGGGGGAGGGATAGCTCAGTGATTTGAGCATTGGCCTGCTAAATCCAGGGTTATGAGTTCAATCCTTGAGGGGGCCATTTGGGGATTGGCCCTGCTTTGAGCAGGGGGTTGGACTAGACAATCTCTTGAGGTCCCTAACAATCTATGATTCTATGCAACCCCCTAGTACACTTTATCATCTATTTGTAATGGTTTAGAGCATGGCAGGGCTCACATGATGCAAACAATCTGACTATTTCTAAGGTTCCATTGAGAGAAAAAGGAAAAGGAAGAATGATTGATCTTGTACAAGGAATGAACCTCAATTGTTCTACTATTCTTACAGAAGATACAATATTTAATTTACATGGGATGAGGCCAACAGTTTAAATGCAGATTGGGTTGGTGGCAGTGATCAGAAGTTATTACCAACAGGAGGCCCATAACTAATGAGTTGACTGCATCACATACATCACTATCACAATTAGCCCTAATGGGCCTACCTGTTGGCAGTCTCAGCAGAAGCCAAAGACTAAATGTGCCATGGGCAGTGAACTACTTTCTCTCTTCCTAGAACTGGTCATTTCCAGGTCATGCTTGAGGTATATTGGTGGACAGGAGGTAGTACTAGAAGAACCTGCACTGTACCCATTCAGTGGATTCAGCATACAAAATGCCAATTTGGTATTTTCCATGAGTATTACATTCACTTTAATTTTGTAACTTATTTATTTGTAAGCTATTTTGGTTTTCTAATTCTTTTTAAAGAAAGGATCTTGGATCTGTTTCCTGATTTCATGTACATTTTTGAGTCAGCTAATTGCTGCGGCAAGACACCAGCATAGACTTAGAGCCTTGAACAGAAATTATCATTCACATGCTGGGTTAAAACTATAACAATACATCATCAAAACATATGAGCAGACATGAAAGCCCAGAGTCAGACACAGATTAAGCACGCAGTCCATGCTGAGACATGCATACAGCGGTATGCAACTTTCTCTTCTCTTTTAGAAGTTGTCTTTGTTTCCTACTTCGGAAGAGTCAAGACGATAGTGGGGCTGGGGGAAGAGCAGTTTGCCGTGGAAAAGGAAAACAAAGTCATACTTGTACTTTCAAAGCCTATTCTACATGTCTAATCATGAGAGATTTTGACCATACAAAAGTCCAACAAGCAAAGAACTGTCATGCAGAGATAGTCAAGATGCCATTGCATTAAGAACCTGGGTTAATATGCTGTGAAAATACAGGGGAGTATATTGCCTGATAAGCAACTTTGCTTGGAATTGATATATTGCCATTAGACCTCATCAAAAAAATTCTAACTGAAGGGTTTTTTTCAATATCAGAAAATGGCTTTTAGACAAAATAGACATTTTCACAAAAGAATTGTATCTGTGTAAAAAAATTCTGAGTTTTCATTGAAAACCTACAAAGTTTTCCATTTTCAGCGACTGAAAACTTTCTGGTTTTTCAATGAAAACCTCCTCCTTTCTCTCCTGATAACCAAAACATCTACCTTTCAGCTTCTCTATTTTGTTAGTGATAACAGCTTAGTAAGTTTTGAGTAATAAACATCTCCCAGAATGCTGATAAACTGCAGTGTGTTTATGCTCTGCCAATGGTGCTTTTGTTGAGTACACGTTCCTTTACCATGTAGTTATGTCTATTTTGCTACAAGTGATTAGATGACTAAGACAGAAAACTGTCCACCAAAAGGAAATGGTTACTATGTGATTGCTGCCTGGTCTCATGCAAGAACTGACTTGGTATCTTGGTCTAGTGGGCAGTTGCTAGCACCACAAAAAAATCACCTTCACTGATTTATTCTCTCAATAGAGAGACCAAGGAAAAAGAACTTCACCCTTAGAGGTGATCTTTCCATATTAGACTTGAGGGACAGTGGGATGTCATTGTGGGGAAGCTTCTCCTTTTGCTGCCATGCTGGATCTGTTCTCCAGATGAAATGCAATAGGGCTGAGAAGCCAGCAATTTTCTTGTGCATAAAACTCACTGGAACAAAAACAAAACAAACAAACAACAAACAACTCTCCACTATGCTTTTACCAAATGACAACAAGTTGCTATGGCTGGGCAGAGTAGTTTACGAACTATACTGTTTAAGAATGTAACATCTGGACATTTTAACTTATTCAAGTGGAAGAACTGTACTTTGTGGTAACTGGGCCAGGAACTCAGAAATTCAGTTAGTGGTGGATTCTCTCTTGCTGTAACCCAATTATTATTCAGAAGCCACAGTCGTGCCAGGACTTTGTGGGATTAAGGAAGAGACTATTATGAACAGCAGCCACGCTGTGCTACTATTTGGGGTAGCTGGATAGTAGACACTACTGGGATAGCAGAATGCTGATATTTATCAATTTACGGGTACAGTTAACAAAATCCAGCCTCTTGAAAGGATTTAGACGGTTGAAACCCAGTTGTTCTTATGAGCATTACCCTCCTCCATTCCCTTCTATTCTTTGCTACAATCTAATTTAAGGCAAGAAAATAAATGTAAACTCTTCAAGATAAGGATCAAATCTCTGTCTGTTTTTGTTTGTTTAAATATACTGCTTAGCTTAAAGGGGCTTTGATACTGATTGGGTTTTGGGTACAACTACAGTAAAAAAAAATAACTAGTAAAGAGTTACTATTGTACACTATAGCTATTTTAGTTCAGTTCTCAGTTATCGGATAAGGGAAAGAAAAAATATGTTAGCCCTCCTCAAATAAATTATAGAATAAACAGCATCAGTTACTGGACAGTTCAGCTACAGTTTGTTTTCTTATTTATACAGAACCATTGGTGTGCAAGTGAGTTAAAGAAAGGACAAACTTTCCTGCTCTGAGAAACTTATAGTCTGAGGAAGTATCCCTAATCAGGAAAGCACTTACTAGAGTCTCATTGAAGCCAATGGGACTTAACCACATGGCTGATTTCTTCCACTACAAATGTGTTCTCTCTTCCTTCAGTTCCATCATCTTCCTTGCTAAACAATTGTACTTCTAAAACTTATTCCCTGCTGCCGTTTGCCACCTTTGATTTACTCTGCAAGCCCTCCCCCTCTTCCTGCCTCACCTTCTCCCTCGGCTTGTTTCTTCCAAGAGAAAATGACAAAATATGGTGTGACCTTTCCCCCCTCCCCTTGGTTCACCCTGCTTTCCATCTTCCGCTTCAACAACTGTCAGGATTTTGTCAGGATCCTGGAGTACAGGATCCTAACAAAAGGAAGAAAAGGGAGCAGAAGAATATGGACCCTGGATGTCAGAAAAGCAGACTTTGACTCCCTCAGGGAACTGGTGGGCAGGATCCCCTGGAAGGCTAATATGAGGGGGAAAAGAGTCCAGGAAAGATGGCTGTATTTTAAAGACGCCTTATTGAGGGCGCAGGAACAAACCAGCCTGATGTGTAGAAAGAATAGCAAATACAGCAGGCGACATCCTTGGCTTAACAGAGAAATCTTCAGTGAGCTTAAACACAAAAAGGAAGCTTATAAGAAGTGGAAACTTGGACAAATGACTAGGGAGGAGTATAAATATATTGCTCGACCATGCGGGAGTGTAATCAGGAAGGCCAAAGCACAATTGGAGTTGCAGTTAGCAAGGGATGTGAAGGGTAACAAGAAGGGTTTCTACAGGTATGTTAGCAACAAAAAGGTCAGGGAAAGTGTGGGACCCTTACTGAATGGGGAAAGCAACCTAGTGACAGATGATGTGGAAAAAGCTGAAGTACTCAATGCTTTTTTTGCCTCGATCTTTTCAGACAAGGTGAGCTCCCAGATTGCTGCACTGAGCAGCATAATATGGGAGAAGGTGAGCAGCCCTCAGTGGTTAAAGAACAGGTTACGGTCTATTTAGAAAAGCTGGACATGCAAAAGTCCACAGGGCCAGATCTAATGAATCCGAGGGTGCTGAGGGAGTTGGTGGATGTGATTGCAGAGCCACTGGCCATTACCTTTGAAAACTCGTGGCAAGCAGAGGGAGGTCCCAGATGATTGGAAAAAGGCAAACATAGTGCCCATCTTTAACAAAGGGAGAAGGAGAATCCGAGGAACTACAAACCAGTCACCTTCAAACTCAGTCCCTGGAAAAATCATGGAGCAGATCCTCAAGGAAACCATTCTGAAGCAACTTGAAGAAGAGGAAGGTGATCAGGAAGAGTCAGCATGGATTTACCAAGGGCAAGTCATGCCTGACCAACCTGATTGCCTTCTATAATGAGATAACTGGCTCTGTGGGTGTGGAGAAAGCAGTGAACATGATATATCGTGACTTTAGCAAAGTTTTTGATATGGTCTCCCACAGTATTCTTGCCAGCAAGTTAAAAAAGTATGGATTAGATGAACGGACTATAAAGTGGATAGAAAGCTGGCTAGATCATTAGGCTCAATGGCTAGTGATCAACCGCTAACGATGTCTAGTTGGCAGCCAGTATCAAGCGGAGTGCCCAAGGGGTTTTTGTTCAAAATCTTCATTAATGATCTCAATGATGGGATAGACTGCACCCTCAGCAAGTTTGCGGATGACGTTAAGCTGGTGAGAGAGGTAGATGTGCTGGAGTGTAGGAATAGGGTCCAGAGTGACCTAGACAAATTGGAAGATTGGGCCAAAATAAATCTGACGAGGTGTAGCAAGGACAAGTGCAGAGTCCTGCATTTGGGATGGAAGAATCCCATGCACTGTTACAGGCTAGGGACCGACTGGCTAAGTGGCAATTCTGCAGAAAAGGACCTGGGGATTACAGTGGATGAGAAGCTGGCTATGAGTCAACAGTGTGCCCTTGTTGCCAAGAAGGCTAACAGCACATTGGGCTGTATTAGTAGGAGCACTGCTAACAGATTGAGGGAAATGATGATTCCCCTCTATTCGACACTGGAGAGGCCACATCAGGAGTAGTGTGTTCAGTTTTGGGGCCCCCACTACAGAAAGGATGTGGACAAATTGGATAGAGTCCAGCGGAGGGCAATGAAAATGATTAGGAGGCTGGGGCAAATGACTTACTAGGAGAGGCAGAGGGAACTGGGCTTGTTTAGTCTGCAGAAGAGAAGAGTCAGAGGGAATTTGATAGCAGCCTTCAACTACCTGAAGGAGAGTTCCAAAGAGGATGGAGGTAGGCTGTTCTCAGTTGTGGCAGATGACAGAATAAGGAGCAATGGTCCCAGGTTGCAGTGGGGGAGGTCTAGGCTTGATATTAGGAAACACTATTTCGCTAGGAGGGTGGTAAAGCACTGGAATGGGTTACCTAGGGAGGTGCTGGAATCTCCATCCTAAGAGGTTTTTAAGGCCCGGCTTGAGAAAGCCCTGGCTGGGATGATTTAATTAGGGTTGGTCCTGCCTTGAGCCGGGGTTTGGACTAGATGACCTCCTGAGGTCTCTTCCAACCCTAATCTTCTATGATTCTATAATTCTAACTCTCTCCATCTTCTCCCATCATAGACACAGAAGTTTCTCATCTGTTCTCCTCCTCTAACCCTTCCACTTGCCTCAGTGATCCTCTCTCATTTTTTGATCTCCCTTCCCCCGCATATTCATCCGTCCCTTACTTGTCTCCTTAATCTCTCAATTTCCTCTGGTTCTTTCCCCTCACTATACAAACATGCTTTTGTCTCACCCATATTAAAAAAACATTTGATCTCACTTGCCTGTCCAGCTACCACTGCACCTCCCTTTCACCTATCAACTCTTTGAATAGGTAGTTTATGCTATCTGGAGTTCATGTCCTCCAACTGAATTGTAGACTTTCTCCAGTCCAGCTTCCACCCCACTTGCATTCACCGAAACGGCTCTTGCCAAAGTCTCTAATGACCTCTTCCTAGCCAAAGATCAGAACCAGTTCTCTTTCCTTGTCCTTCTTGACCTGTCAGGTGCCTTCAACATGAATCATACTCCTCCTCTTGAAATCTTGTCCTTCCTTAGCTTCTGTGACTCTGTCCTCTCCTGGTTCTCCTCCTAAGTCTCTAACAGCTCCTTCAGAAGAGCCTCCTCCTCCCATGCTCCACCTCCAACTTTCTGTGGGGTTCTGTCACTGGTTCCCGTCTCTTCTCATCTGCAAACAGAAATTCAACTACCATCTCTGTGCTGAATACTGAAAATTGTACCTCTCTGCTCCAGACCTGTCTCCTTCTGTCCAAACTAAAATCTTTGCCTCCCTCTCTCTCTCTGACATCTTCTCATGGATGTCCAGCTATCAGCTGAACCTCAATATGGCTAAAACAGAACTCTTAATCTTCCCCACTACCTCCTTTCTCAATCACAGTGGGCAACACCACGATCCTGCCTGTCACTCAGGCCTGTAACCTGGACGTCATTTTCAACTCAGACCACTCTAGGTCCTCATATCCAGGCTATGTCTGAATCTCACCAATTCTTTCTGCATAGCATCACTAAGATACAGCCTTTCCTATGAATCCACATAGCTAAAACTCTTGTCAAGGCTCTCATCTCTCCTCTCAGTTGCTGCAAAATCTGACCTTGACAAACACAATTTTGCCTTGCTGATATCCATTCAGAAAGTCGCTACAAAGATCATACTCTTAGCCTGTCACTTTGACCGTGTCACCCCTCTCTTTGCATCTCTATACCAAACATAAGCTAACACACTTTCAAAGCTCTTTGTGGCCTATTCCCACCCTACCTTTTATTCAATTCTCACCTCTGACTGACCCATGGCATCAGTCTTCATCACCCACTTACTACATTTTCAAACAAGCACCTGTGCTTTCTCCCATGCTTTCCCTCACACTTGGGAGGCACTCACTCCCCATAAAGATCTGCAAAGCTCTCTTTGTACTCCTTCACAACCCTTCTTAAAACTCTCTTATGCCATGTTGCCTACACAAAATCTTGACAGTGGTTAGGCTGCTGGTGTGCTGAGACCACAGCCTATCATGTTGACTACTGTTGTCACATTGTATCCGTGTACTTCCCCATCTGTCTCTCTGTATCCATCTGCTTCCTCTTGTTTTACACTTAGATTGTAAGCTTTCGGGAGACTGGTGTCTTTTTGTTCTGTGATTGTACAGCACCTAGCACAGTGGTGACCTGGTCCACAATTAGGGCTTCTAAGTGCTACAGTAATACAAATAAACAACAACAATATTAAACCCATGCTTAAGTCCCAATGGCTTTAATGAGACTTCAGCAAGTGCTTAATTGCTTTCCTGAATCAGGGCCTAAATATATTGTAATCTTTGTTGTTCTCCTCACTGGAAGATACACAGATTACAGGTCTGAGGTCTGATCCTAATCTCTTTCATGCTGGTTTCCCCCAGTGAAACTACTGATATCAGAGGACTTACTTCTCATTTACACCATTGTAGCAGTGAACATGGGGGGAGGGCAGAGGTTGCATCCACTGTCCCAGTGTTTGTAGCAATAATTGTATTCATTTGAACATCTTGCTCATCGCATTGTATTTTTCTTGAACAAGAGAGACATCGTCCAATAAGGTATCCATTCATCATAACATCAAACAGCTCCTTCATACAGAGACTTGGTAGCATTGCATGGTTTTACTTTGAATTGTACACCAGAAATGTTGACTCACCTATCTAGCTACTTAAATGGCCCTCGTTGCTGTAACATCTGAGTGGTTGGTTGAAACAGAGGTTAAAGAAAGTTTATCTTTTCTAAAGAAATTAAACTCACATCATTCAAAGTTTCCAATCTAGAGTCCTTCATTTTGGTCCAAATTTTTAGAGTTGTGGGGGGCACATACAAACACACATATGGGGGACTGAGTGAGCAAATATGGATGACCTCGCAATTTCTGCCCACAAGCCTCTATTTCCTGTCAACTACAATTTTTCTCTTGCACTTTGTTCCACATTTTGGGTCTTGAGAACTTAGGCCTGGTCTACACTACGCGTTTAAATCAATTTAAAGAGCGTTAAATCGATTTAACGCTGTACCCGTCCACACTACAACGCCCTTTATATCGATATAAAGGGCTCTTTAAATCGATTTCTGTACTCCTCCCCGACGAGAGGAGTAGCGCTAAATTGATATTAACATATCGGATTACGGTTAGTGTGGACGGAAATCGACGTTATTGCCTCTGGGCGTATCCCACAGTGCACCACTGACTGCTCTGGACATGCAATCTGAACTCGGATGCAGCGGGTAGGTATAAACAGGAAAAGCCCCGCAAACTTTTGAATTACATTTCCTGTTTGCCCAGCGTGGAGCTCTGATCACAGGGTGTATTGCAGTCTCAAATCCAAAAAGAGCTCCAGCATGGACCATACGGGAGATACTGGATCTGATCGCTGTGTATGGGGAGACAAATCTGTTCTATCAGAGCTCCGTTACAGAACACAAAATGCCAAAGCGTTTGAAAAAAAATCTACCAGGCTACACACGCGCTGCGTGACAAGCGTAACGGGAAGCCAGAGACTCAAATGGACGCTCATAGGATGGAGTGGGTACTGAGGACTCCAGCTATCCCACAGTCCACAGCAGTCTCTGAAAAGTATTTGCATTCTTGGCTGAGCTCCCAAGTTCTGTAGGTTCAACACAGTGTCTGGCGTGGTTCAGGAATAGCTCCCTCAGTTTCTTCCCCCCCACCACCACGTGAAAGAAAGGGAAAGAAATCAGTTTACTTGACTTCTTCAAATGTCACCCTATGTGTACTGAATGTGCTGGTAGACGCGATGCTGCAGCAAGTGAAGAGCAGTATCTGCTCCTCTTCCTCCCCGGTGGTAGACGGTACAATATGACTGATATCCATCGTTGCCAATCAGCCCGTGAGTGCTCCTGGCTGGCCTTATGAGGCTGCCGGGGCGCCAGGGTAAAAATGGGATGACTCCAGTTATTCCCAGTAGATGGTACAGAACGGCTGGGTAACCGTCTTCCTCATGAGAACTGGGGCTGACTTCAATCAGCCCCCTCCTTTCCCTGTGTAAAGAAAGATTCTGGGACTTGTCATATGCAGCAGCATGCTGTGCTCCTTTCCCCCACACCGCTTAATGTCTGCCTGGACTATCATCGCGCCGGAGGCTGCCTCCCCCTCATTTTATGTCACCTAATCAGTGTTTTCTATTCCTGCATTCTTATTACTTCATGACACAAATGGGCAGGACACTGCCACGGTAGCCAGGAAGTTGGGGGAGAAGGGAAGCAACGGGTGGGGTTGTTGCAGGGGCACCCCCTGTGAATACTGACACGGAGCAGCTGTGCTCTCTATACAACTGGTCCTCTAATACACTTGCCCTTATTCTAGGCAGGACTGACTCTATTTTAGAAACCCATAAGGGAGGGATTGACTTGGGAGTCAATCCCATTTTGCTTTTGCGTTGCGCCCCGGCCGATTTCAGCCGGGCGACTCATGATAGCAAGCGGACAGTACAGAAGGGGAGAGAGAACCATCATTTCATTGCCAGTTTACTCCGGCAGTAGAACAGTACAGAACGACTGGTAACCATTTCTGCTATCATGCAAAAGCAAGTGAATGCTGCTGTGTACGGCTGGAGTATCGCCTCTCGGTCCGCAGCATCCAGTACACATACGGTGCCGGAAAAAAAAAAAAGCTGAACGGGCTCCATGGTTGCCGTGCTATGGCGTCTGCCAGGGCAATCCAGGAAAAACAGCGCGAAACGATTGTCAAGCTGATGTTTCCCGGTAGGAACGAATGACTGACGACATTTACCCAGAACCCGTGAAACAAATAAGATTCAACCCAGAAATTTCCAAGGGGCGGGGGAGAACTGGGGAACTTAGGGAATAGCTATGGAAGAGCTACCCACAATGCAACGCTTCAAGAAATGACGTTAGCCTCGACTCAATGGACGCACAACGCCGATTACTGTGCCTAGTGTGGCCGCATGAAATCGAATTTATAATATCAGTTTTATAAAACCGACTTTAGCTAATTCGATATTATCCCGTAGTGTAGACGTGGCCTTAGTTGACACCTTCAAGCATTACAACTGAGTTTGCCTCATCGGCTGTTCTGGAGATAAAGGTCTGTCAATGTTTCTATTGCAATCTCAAATTTTCAGGAATTTACTGCCCACCCATAAAGAGTTACCCCAGCTGGAAACCTGGAATAACAGAGCCATGGAGAGTACATTATTTTTAAAACAAAATTTGTCTGGAATCCATTTGGTGATCATTTCTAAATCATTAGCAGCACTGCAGAGTAGACATTTTCTAGATTAGGACTCTTGCTTTGGTACAACGATAATTCAAAACCTGGCTCTTTTTAAAATGAAAACATCCAGGCAAGCAGACAGTACCTCTGCTGCTTCAGAGAAAAGGAGCCAGGAGGCACACACAGGGTTGACTTTTCATCAATACATCTCACTGGGATTTTTAAGGAGAGTTAATGAGCTTGAGCATCTCTTACTGATGTGACAGAGGGAGCGTTTAGAGTCTGTTGTATACACAGTCAGTTAACTGTTTTGTTGCTGTCACATGAACCCTAAGGGGCAGATCCTCAGCTGATGGAAAGTGTCATAGCTCCACTGATGTAAATGGGGCCATGAGACTTTACACTATGTGACTTGGATAAAGCACTTTTACCACCTTCCCATGTAGCAAGTATGTCACCTTTGCAAGGCCATTGCTCCAGTGAACCAATGACAGTTAAAGATGCAATTCAGTGCATGGCCATTTCCTTAGTAACACCAGTATCATACTTTATTGGGAGAGCCTACCTACCCCAGAGACGATGCAAACCTACAATATGTAGAAGGCTTGTGGTCCATCTCAGTGAAAATATCTATGGGGACAGGGGAATGTTCCAGCCAGGATACTTCCCTTGACAGTTACTGCAGTGACCCTCTGAATCTATGGAGGCCAATGTGGTGAGAAGGAGACCGAAGAGCTACAGGACACATTCTTGTTCCACCTCAGGGACTTAGCACATTGTCTCCACACTGGCCCAAAAGACTTGAACATGAATCCCCTGTGTTGTCAACACCAAGCCCCAATAAAAATTAATGGCAAAATCATGCTATAAGGAGACCGAGATTCAGACCAACCCCCCAAGGAAAACAATACAAGAAAGGACCAAAATGTTTCCATTAAACTGAAAAACAAAGGACATTTTTCCAGTAGAACCCAACACTACAGCTCTGTAACAATGAACAAGAAGCTGAAACCAAGAAACCAAGTAGAAATAAATGAAACCAACGATTCTATTTTCTTGTTGTCTCATCCAAGAAAGATACAGTCAAGTGAACAGCAGAGTGCAACTTAAAAAAAAAAAATCTAATTTCCTTGTCCATTTTTGTAATCAGAGAAAAAAATGTTTTTAGGAGATTTTAATTAATGAATTTATAACTTGATAGGAATCCATTAATTGTCTTCATTATAACTAAGCAGTGAAAACAGACATGTAAGCTCACCCATCATTGGAAGATCACACAACAAGCACGGAAGGCACAATGCAGAGCCAGAACATCCAGGGGAATTCTGAATACTACAGTTGGGAAACTTTCGGTCAAACTTTTACTGTTCCATTTGGTGTCATGTTTCTTCTTGGCCTTTTTTACAGTCAGTTCCATATCTGGATGGTCCAGTGGTTAGTTACTAAGCTAAGATTTGGGATACTTAGGTTCAAATCCCTGCTCTGCCATAGATTTCCTTTATAACCTTGAACAAATCACTTAGACTGTCTGGGCCTCAGTTCCCTACTGTAATGGATCACGACATAGGCAGTCTGGCCTAGCGCTCACAGCTGGATTGAGGTGTGCCCATTAGGAGATGTGAGGCAATGGTCAGGAGCTGGAGGAACCAGGTTCCGTAAGCAAGAGCCAGGGTTAGAGTCAG
This sequence comes from Chelonoidis abingdonii, assembly GCF_003597395.2. Taxonomy (NCBI): domain Eukaryota; kingdom Metazoa; phylum Chordata; order Testudines; family Testudinidae; genus Chelonoidis; species Chelonoidis abingdonii. The sequence continues at coordinate 72,673,499 of NC_133778.1, forward strand.
CTGGGGTCAAAGACCAGAGATCAGAGGCAGTACCAGGTTAGAACTGAGAGGCAGAAAGTGGGGTCAGAGGCTGAAGATCAAGCAGGCCAAAGTCTGTGTGATTGCCAGACAACTTCCTGGGACTACCCCTGGGGTTAAATAGGGGACTTGGCCAATCAGAGGGCTGCAGGGTACCATCACTCTGGGTTTCTTGGGAAGCACATCCTGCTGAGCTTACTCTCCCATAGTTTTTCATGAGTATGCCTCTGCATGGTCTCCAGGTGGCACTGTAGACGTATCAACTTTCCAAGCCCCCCGCCCCCCCAGATATGGGTTCTAGTCCACAACTCCTTACAGCTGCCTGTAAAATGGGGGTAATAACACTACCCTACCTCAAAGATATGGTGTGAGGCTAAATACATCAAAGCTTGTGAGGTAGTAGGAGCCACATAAGTATCCAAGATACATAGCTAGAAGTTACAACTTTTATCACAATAGACTCTAACCTGGCCTTGAAGAATGAGGGACTATTAGCTCCTTTCTACCTCTTTTTGTGATCATATTTTTGAGACTGCCAGTCCCATGAATGCTTTGGAGGATTATACTTGGCTGAAGTCTCCAGAAAGTGGTTAACACATGCTTGTTTTGCCAGATCAAGCTCCTCTTCAGAGTAATCAAGCTCTAAGAGAAAAATATCTCCTGGCCAAAACCTGGTAGTACTAGATAGCTAATGGCTTCTTTTAAAATGCTCATTTTTCCTCTCCTGTAGAAGCTATCTTTCCGAACATTTACAGCTGTCAATATAAATTAATCATTTCAATTGTCCTAAGCAGCACCTTGTCATATAATTACCCCAAGTAGCGCCTTGTCCCACATATTAACTACCCTTAAACAAATAGCTGCAGATCCAACCACTTCATGTTTCAAAGATCTCCACAGCGAAAGCCATAACAATTTATGTATTATCATAGGAGACAAATCTTAGAATGGAACCTCCAGTCCTGAACTGCAACGAATATGGATGAATGTTGGGGCACAATGCCACACATTGACTTCATGTACCCAGAAAAACAGCTTCACCATATGTACGCTATATAGGAATTGCCACACTGGAATAGTTCAGTGGTTCAACTCATCCAGCATCCTGTGTGACTGTGGCCAATAGTGGATGGTTCAGAGTAAAGCTACTTTTGTGGACCTAATTGTGTGATACCAGGCTAAAGTCCCAGACACCAACAATGTTAATACGATGGGTGTCTCTTTCTGACCCCCAATTGTTGATCAGCTTGTGCCATGCAGCACAACGCTTGAAATGAGGGGTAACACTACTCTTCTATGTCATGAGGTGCTCAGCTTATTCATTCATATTGGTAAATGCTTTGAGATCCTTGGATGGAAGATGCCATAGAAGTGCAAAGCATTATTATAAAACCACCTCAGAATTTGTATTGTATAACCAGAAATACTATTCCCTAATCATATAAATGTCTCATCCTTTCTTGAAACTTACAGAGCTACCTGCTAATTTACTAAATGCACTAACTATATCCTATCACTTTTTTACTTAATTACAATTGCCTTACAGGAGATTAACATAGCGAGCACTTTCACAGCTGACATGCCTTTAAAAAAAATTCCCAGAGTTAAAACTTGTATAAATAATGTAAGTGACATGGAATATAATTATTAAATGTTGTCATTTTGGAAGAAAATTAATTAGCAATAGCTGTAGCTGTCTTGTGTCCATTTAAGCAGCGTGCATCTCAATTAAAATTAATTGAAACAGATTCAGTCGCAACAGGGTAAAACTAATGAAAATAAAAAAGCAGCCTGAGCTTATATTGCTGCCTAGCAGAAGAAATGCACTAGAAATGGAGGGGGCTGGGAGAAAAATAGAACAGAATCAAGGAAGCTGCTATTCAGTCAAATAATTCATCAGTTGCAAAGGGAGTTGTTTCATTCACAAAACAGCTGAGTAATATCAGACTGCTTAAACCACCCAAATTGCAAATAGAAATACAATAAACTGCTTTCCACAGAGATCACAGATGCATCTTTTCACTGCAGCATTGGAGGAGTAGGGTGATCACCATGTTATTGTGTCCTGAAGTTGTAGTTTTTTTCTCGAGTATACCAGTTTCAGTTAACTCCCAGGAAACACCTAAAACTGAATGGGTCGTGGAATGGCCTTCCTTAAAAGAGAAGCTGGAAAATTTTTCCAATTAAAGTCTAAAGTCTTCCAAATTACATGGGCAGGGGGAGGGGGAGAGATTTTCAAAGGCACAAGTTGGCTCTCTACTACCCAACTCCAACTGACTTTCAGATGGAAGTGGGTGCTACGCTGCCTTTGAAAATTTTCGCTAATAATCTGCAGTAGATTGAAATGCGATAAATAATTATGGCCAGTATCAGTAATACTGTAACACTAATTGGTAACAATACTGTGACATCTTAAAGGAGCTTGATTTCAGAAAGTACTGAGCATCTATCATCTGTCATTTAAGGTGTCTCAAGTTTGATACCCAATAATTTAGGCATGCAAAATCACTAGTGCCTTTTGAAAAACTTGGCCTACATCTTCGATTAGATTTTTTTTTCAAATATCTATTTATCCATCATTCAAATATCAAGATTCAAATTCATTACTGTATACTTAGTGGAACAAATAGTAAACATCACAGGCACACAAAGCAGAATGATGCATTGCTATAGGTGGGTCAGGAATGAATGAATTTTGCATGGAAAGTACAAAATCCTGAACTCAGATCTTGGCAAGTAAATAAAGGAGAAACTAGAAATCAAATACTTTGTTAAAGCATGGATAGAAACTAGAAAAGGGGCTCTGAAAAATGGCAGTGTTGGACTCCATATTTATTTTCAGAATGATTTTCAGGTGAAATTTTTTTTTAACTTACAAATAAAAAGATTTCCTCCTTTCCAAAATTGCCAGAGCCACACTCTGAATCAGTCTGGGATCTGAAAATTAAGCTGTGTTGTTTCAGATTACTCTGACACATCAAGAGTAATTAAGATGTGAATGTACAGTATCTAATAATTTTGTTGATGATGCACATGGCAGAATGGAATCCAACTTGCTCTTCCATAGCTACACAGGCTCTGCACAACTTCAGTAAAAAAATCTAAATAAAAAAAACCAAGCTGGAAGGATGTATCTGTTGTAAACCTGGAGCTAATAGAATAATAATAATACAACTTTGCTGTAATATGGCACTAATATTACATATGTGAATTACAATATATGGAAAGGGGACATTTTCATAGTAGTATATACAAGGGACGTAGTTTTAGGGTTAATCACAGACAAAGCTGATTTCAGATCTCTATGCAAATTTCAGAAATTAGGGTTAAAACATGAAGGAAAAAAAAACCAATAAAAACCACACACACAAAACTTTTATGGATCTAATTTCTCCATATTACCAGCTGCAGTTGTAGGGCCTGGATCCTGAAAGGCATTCATCTCCTCCTGGATTCACAATGGGCTAATGAAGTGAATGGGTATTGAAGCTGGTCAGCACTTTGCAGGATCAGGCCCCTAACTGGGCTGTTAGCTAAGGGCTTTGTGCCAATCGTTGAAATGTTTAATGTTAGCAAGTTTGCACATAAATGGAACCTACAATCGGTGGTGGCTACTCCAATGGCCATAGCCACCCATAACAAAGGAGCTGCTTGATCTTCCACTATAGCTATACAGAGGTCTCCTTGCTAACAACTTAGTGTTAGCTCCAAATGAAATAACATGACAGAACCTGCATCGAAGGCGCAGCTGATGATGAACAAGCTGAAACGTGAGTTAGAAATCTATTACAGTTTTAAGTATTAGAGGGGTAGCCGTGTTAGTCTGGATCTGTAAAAGCAGCAAAGAGTCCTGTGGCACCTTATAGTCTAACAGACGTTTTGGAGCATCCAACAAAGTGAGTATTCTTGCACCAAAAAGTCTGATTAGTCTATAAGGTGCCACAGGACTCTTTGCTGCTATTACAGTTTTAGCTCCTTATAGCAATGATTAACTTCTACATAAAATGGACTACTTAAAGAAACCACCTCTCCAGAAGTTAATCTACAAATATATTTTAAGTTATTACATGTTTCCCATCTGAATTTAATAAAACTAAACCCTGAAGCTCAGATGGTAGGTTCAGGGCCTGAACTAACCTATGTTCTTATAAGTCCAATATGGAAAACATATGCCTATATATGTATATACAATTTATATACAATTTTCATGTATTTTTGTTCCATAAAGATCTTCACAAAGCAAATAAGGTGAATAAGAAAGTATCATTTTAAATGCTATACTCACTTTTCTGACCATATCTATCTTTTAATATGCAATTATTTGCAATTTTTCATCTATATGTTGTTAGTTTGTTACTGACTTGGATGCTTAAAGTAGTTTTTCTGTAAAACCCTTTCCAGCTCACCTTAAAGCAAAATGCACATAAACTTCTGCTTCTGAATCAGACTGCTGAGCATATCTTTCATCACATGGGCATTATTTGGTCTTCATTTATCTGTCATGAAAACATTTCCTTTCGTCTACAGATTAATTACAGCCTGTTGAGATTTCAGCACAAATACCTTTGCACATTTGAGTCTCTGCAAAGACATAGTGATTCATGCAAGATCTATGCCTCTGTAAGCGAAAATAAAGCTGAGGCAGAACATGCGTGCTGTGAATGGATCAAATATCAAAAGAGCTGAAACCTCCAATGTACCCTAGTCTTCCCAATATAAATAGGTTTCTGCACGACTTGTGCAAGACCCAAAGCTAAACATGAACCACCACTTCAGTTCAGCACTAAGCTGATTTATCTTGGCAATTCATTCATCTAGGAGTGAAGATGACAGGGCAGGAAGCATCACTCAGTAATGAATTATATGTGATACAAAACAATTACAGGTGTGTTTTTTAGAGATTACACGTGCAATCACATCACTCCTGGATTCTGTGAGTTTGCTATGTGTAACTGTGGGAACATGGTCGCTGGGGAAGCTCATGCTGAAATAAATTTGTTAGTCTGTAAGGTGCTACAAGTACTCCTGTTCTTTCTGCAGAAGCAGAGAGTAAAAACCAGTCTAAGAATACATTTGTGTTTGTTTTCAAAGCAGCAAAATACATCATTTAATCACATGTCAATCGTTTCTGATGATGACCATGGCAGGACATTAGGTCTGGACAGTCAAACACAAAATGCTTGATTTTCCATTATGCCAGAGCTCTGCAGCCCAGAGCTGATTGCAGCAACCTGATTCTCAATTGCCCAGCCCTGGCACAAGCTTATCTATAGCAGGAACAGCTTCAGCTTGCACCAATCATAGATCTCACCCCAGTGGAGAATCTGTGCATAGCAGAGCCTCACTCTATGCCTCCATCCTGCCCTTATGGCCAGGTAGGAAGTTTTCAGCAGCAGAGTTGAGGCAGAAGGTAGCAGAGTTTTATGCCAACAGAGATTGCTCACCCCTATGTAGCATAAATTCCCTAGTGGCAAACTTCAGCAGCTTTAGGTTTACTTTGTGCCATATAAGTGGACTGAAAAATTCATCCTTTTAGAAGCAACAGGGAATGGTAGAAGATGTATTGAAAGGTAGGATAGCATTCAGAACAATAGCGTCCCTTTCACTTCTGTGGTAAAATCTCTACAATAAATTCACCACAAATTATCAAGGGGCAGGACAGTATCAAATCGTCTCCCCTACCAACCTCTTCATTTTGTGCTAAACATGCAGTTTCAGCAGCCTGTTAAGAGCATTCATAAGTCTGCAACTTTATCTTTGGGCAATAAAGGCAGGGCAAGCGATCAAAGCTACCCTCAAGTTTGTCAGAAAAATCATTGGCTCTCAAGCAGGTAGAACTCATGAGGTTGAATTTAGAGCCATTTTTCTACTTTATATTGCAGTATCCTTCACCACTAGTTTGACTAGCTATACCGTCATTCTTACCCTTTAAAAATGCATTTAGGAAGTGGCAACTTCAAGGCAAAAAGTCTCCTCTAAATTCTCCACTATGTTTTATTTTCCCAGCATGAAGCCTTGGACTTGATGCATTCTTTACCCTGAATTTTATCTCGACAGATGTGTCAAACTAGATGTTTAAAAAAACACTAAAATATTCTGCATGACCATGTACATAACTGATCAGTCATATATAGCCCCGAGACATCACTTATCGTGAACTCTTATTGTTCGCATGACACTGGATAAGCTGTGCTCATAATAGTGAGTACTTTCCTACTTGATGCATCTGTTATTATTATTATTTATTGTTTGTATTACCATTGCATCTAGAGCCCTAGTCAATTTCTCACTTGATCCTATTTCAACAAATTGGTGAGTTGGAGGATTTACTAAAAAAGATTATTTTTTTAGCATTCCAAACGTGCAGCTATCTTCAGTAACAAAGGACTCTGAGGGAAAAAGAGGACGAGAAAGAGTCCTACTTGCCCAGTTGTTTATGCTCTATTTGGAAAATTTGCTGGCTCAAAAAGATCAGGACTCAAAAAGCAAGACACTTGGGAGCTGAGTCTCCAGGATAGCAATATACAGTGATGAAAATCTTGAAAACTAAGTGAGAGGGAAAGCTCCTTCAGAATCCTTAGGAGTCCATTCAGTCAATGGCTCTATGTAAGTATGTGAAATCCACCAGGAATTAGTAGGTGTGAGATCCATCATATAATTTAACTAGGAGAAAATCCCAAACTAAAGTCCAGCGCAGGTCATCATAACATCCAAAAACACTGAGAAGAGGAGGTATATTTTAGTTCATCAAATTGTATATTGAAGGGAATATACAATGAACAGCCCTGCAGGGAAACCATTACTCTTATATTGTTGCATTCTTGTAAAAATAATACCTAGACTCCCTGATGTGAGAGGAGAGGTCAAACAATTACAGTTTTCTTAATTTCATATCCAGTTGGGAAATTAAATAATTTAATCATCAAAGATTTACACCTCATTTTCAGGAAAGTGGCAATTTAAATTAATTTTTTAATGTTATAAAAAATTGATGTAGGGTAGGAGGGAGATTTCACCCAGTGGGCTTTTTTCCTTCTTTTTAAACAATCTTGTTAATTCATTACAAAGAGAGAGATTAAAATGAACTTCAGCAGATTTTGCAGTGCTACAATTTGACCCCCTTTGTGTGTCACAAAAAGCAAGTGCAAAACATTTTTTTATTTATAATTGGAAAAATACCTATCTCCCGAACTGGAAGGGACCTTGAAAGGTCATTGAGTCCAGCCCCCTGCCTTCACTAGCAGGACCAAGTACTGATTTTTGCCCCAGATTCCAAAGTGGCCCCATCAAGTACGGAATTCATAACCTTGGGTTTAGCAGGCCAACGCTCAAACCACTGAGCTATCCCTCCCCACTTCATGAGTTTGTATCTCATGAAGATTTTTTGTTCTGTTATTTGTCTTCTCTAAACAACTCCACCCAACAAACAGCTCCTTAAGTTTGGGACTTTTATTCTCTGGAAAAAAATCTAGCCTCTTTTCAATATGCATTACCATGATTAGCACTTGACACTGGAATTGCCAGGCTGGATCAGGACAACGGTTCACCTAGTCTAGTATCCGGTTACTTACAGGCCCCGATCCAGTTCCCATTAAAATCAAAGGGTAGACTTCCTTTGACTTCAGTAGGGAGTTGGATCAGGCCCACAGACCTCTGTAGCTGATATTTCAGAGGAAGGTACAAGAAGTCTTATAGTGGACAATTATGGAATAATCTATTCTTAGGGAAAATGTCTTCCTAACCTCTATCAGTTACTGGCTAACTTATGCCCTGAAACATAAGGGTGTCTCTCTGTCTTTAAAAAATATTATTATTAAACCTGGTATCACTGTGGATGTTCTAATGATCTAGATAAAGGTCTAATCCCTCTGCCTCCCTCAATTTAAAAAAAATAAATCACATCCAGTTTCAGGGGCACTTTGTGCCAGCAATGAGGCCACTTCCTCTCCAGATCTAGCTTTCAGTGCTGTCAGGTTGCTTTTCCCATTGCCTCAATGCCACCAAAGCGGTTCCTTCTGATTGATGTTCTTCTTGTCCTCACTTTATCTGGGTTACTCCTGGGAGCCTGTGGACTTAGTAACCTCTCTCTGCTTTTTAAAGTAGAGCTATCAGTTGGAGCTTCCCCAGTCTCAGCCCCCAGGAATTCACATTGCATCTCAGTATGGTGAATTAATGCATTTCAAGCCAATTTTTCCACTATCTTGAACCTCTGGGCCTACTGTTCCTGAAGAAGGGATAGGGGTGTCCATCAACATTCTGGATCACTTGCCAGGAACACCAGCTTAATGTGTCTTCTTAAATGGGCCCTTTAAAAGGCTGGAACCTGCTTTGGTGCTTTGCAATAGTTTCACAATAAGTCCTTTGGGGTTCGATCCTTCCCCAACTGAAGTCCAAGAGAGTTTTGCCATTGACTTCAAAGGGAGTAGAATCAAGCCCACAGGGAGGTAAGCATAAGACTCCCGTGCCTTTCACTGGTAAACCATCGGGAAATAGCTTGAGATAAACTGCAAGCAGCACAGAGATCAGGAGACAGGCAAAGCATTTGTCAAGAGAACAATCAGCTATAACCTTTCTATACCAGCTTTATTTTAACTATTTCTTCAACCTGTGAGTATCATTTTTAAGTTTAAGTGCAAACCTTGTGGAGGGACTTTCATATAAAAAAGCATTTAAGGCATTCACTATGTCAATAATTCACCCCAATCCTTTTGTCATCATCTTAGCTACCTGTGTTTTAAAGGGTCCTCCCCCTCACAGCCCACTCAATAGATTTGCTTGAGTTTTAGGGAGGACACAACCCTCCATAGTAGGCCTAAAGCTCACACAAGCATTTGCACAGCATTAACATGATGCTTCACAAACACAGAAAGGCACATTTCTGAGCCCTGAAGAGTTTACCATCCAAAGGCCGGACTCTGCTATCTGTACACTGAGGAATTCCTTACTCTGAATAGTCCCACTAATTTCTTATGGAATACAGTGAGTAAGGGTGGTAGAATCTGATCCTTAATAAGAAAAGACTTGAGACAACAATTCAGGGAAGCGACGGTTTATGTGGAAAGGAGGAAATTTGGATAGTTTGAAGAACTGTGGTACATGTAGCAGTTTGCAGGGCGTGGTGAAGAGAATTCCATATTTAAATGATCCCACTGATGAATTAAATGTTAGTAGAATCCATATACTTTCAGCAAAACCCTGAATTTTGCATGTATTTGCAGAAAACAACTACTGCTATGGTTTCCTTGAAACTCTGCATTGGATTCCACATGCATCAACAAACCCAGGCTGAGTTTCAGATTTGTACATGAATAGTACTCCCAACTCCAACTCTTAAAACACAGGAACCAGGCCCCCCCAAAATCATAAGATTGGCTTAAAGTCATGAGATATTTTAAAATAATACATTTTGGGTATTTGCCTTCTGGTACTGGAGGCTTTAGGGTCACTTGGGCCATTTCTCAAGCTTTACTCGGCAACCACAAGGGCTAGCAACTTAATTTTTTTAAGTATCTGCTGAAGTTCACATAAGATAACATGACTCCAGGAGATAAAGTCTCAATATAAGACTCGGGATAAAATTGTGAGAACTGGCAGTATTGCATGGATCTGAAACCAGGTGAGTGGCCACCAGTAATAAGTCACCAATCCCTTCTTGGAAGATATGGGTCCAAACCACATCCTGGATCTGAACAACCCTGAACTTTGGAAAGATTGAAAATCTGAACATGAATCTGAATTTTGCAAATACCTCTATCTGTACAACTGGCCAAACCACTAACCATAATCCAGATAGGAATTTTGTAGTTTTGGCTGATCTTTACTTCTGGGTTTTGCCCATCACTAAACTTAAAGCTGAACAAGTTTTTTTAATTTCCCAGATTGCAATTTACTCTTCCCTCCAACCCACACACAGTAAATTCCTGAATATATTTTTTCATGTGAACAGTTCATCTGATTACAAAAAAAAATTGTTGATTGCTAAATTGCTTTCTATACACCAGGGGTCAGCAACCTCTGGCAGGCAGCTTGCCAGGGCAAGCACACTGGCAGGCCGGGCCAGTTTGTTTACCTCCTGCGTCGGCAGGTTCAGCTGATCACAGCTCCCACTGGCCACGGTTCACCACTCCAGGCCAATGGGGGAGGCAGGAAGCCGCGGCCAGCACATCCCTTGGCCCGCATGCCAGAGGTTGCCAACCCCTGCTATACACTTTAAGCTAGTGTCCTGTCTCAAATTGATGACTATAGTCTCCATACAGAAGTGGTGTGGTCTAATGGACTGAGCTGGAAAGCAGGTGTCCTTGGCCTATTACTGACTTGATATGTGGCGTTAGGTGAATCAGTTTCTTGATCTTTAGGTTTTAGTACTGTGTACAGCAGCGCCTCTCAAACTGGAGCTGCAGACCCCTGGGGATCTCCAAAGGTACTCCAGGGGGTCCGGCAGGCCTCACTGATCAACTCAACTCCTCCCCCTCCCTCCCAGCATCTCCCAGAATCAGGCTCTATCTCCCAGAGGCTACTGAAGCCAAACCGGGAGTTTTCAGGAACTAAAAGTCCAGCGACACAGTGGGACTAAGGCAGGCTTCCTACCTGCCCTAGCTCCTCACTGCTCCCAGAAGCAGCCAGCACATCCCTGTGGATCCTGGGGGAGGAGGAAGGGGGTCTCCGCGCGCTGCTCCGGCCGCGAGCGCCAACTCCACCGCTCCCATTGGCTCTGGCCCATGGAGACCCCCCCCCCCTCACCTAGGCGCCGCTGCCAGAGGGATGTGCCGGTTGCTTTTGGGAGCCACCCGAGGTAAGCGCTGAATGGCTGGAGCCTGCATCCCTCATCCCCTCCCATATCCCAATGCCCTACCCCAGCTCTGAGCCCGAACCCCACATCCAAACTCCCTCCCAGAGCTCGCACCCTTCATCCTCTCCTGCATCCATACTACCTCCCAGAGCCCGCAACCCGCACCCTCTCCCACACCCAAACTCCCTCCCAGAGCCTGCACCCCTTCCTGCACCCCAACCCTCTGCCCCAGCCTGGTGAAAGTGAGAGAGAGTGGGGGAGAGCGAGAGATGGAGGGAGGAGGAAGTGGAGTGAGTGGAGGCGGGGCCTCCAAGAAGGAGCAGGACAGGGGTGGGGCCTAAGGGAAGGGGCGTAGAAGGGTAGGGCAAGGGCTGAGCAGAGTGGTCCTCAGGTTGCTAAAGTTTGAGAACTGCTGGTGTAGAATATTATTATAAATTCTTGAAAGGTATATTTGGTAAAAAGCATGAAACAGAGTTAATCCCACTTCTTTCTCTGCAAACCACTCCATCACCCATTTTAGCATAAATAACGAATTAGGGCATTAGGAGCACATAACACAGGATTTGGATGGTAAGGAAAAAGCCAGCAGTCTTTGAAGCAAACTAATCAACAAGGAGGAAATATACTAGTGGTGGTTCAGGTACATGTCAACGTTTTCAAGTGAAATGTTATTGAAAAGTGGTATTTCTTCCCTTTAACGTGTGTGCAATCATCATTTATGACTGTAAATACAGGCTTCAGGAAAATATACAGCAGGCCCTTTCAAGCACAGTAGTAGAGTAAGTATCAAAAGAATAAAAATTCCATATAGCTAAATTTGTAGAGAGTGTGGTTTCTAAAAGGCTATGTGTTAGAAAAACTTGATGGAGAGAGCAATTTACTCTGGATGGGAAAGGAATAGATGTATTTTTACACAGACACATACATATATCATTTTGTTTGCAGGTGAACTGCAAGGGTTTCAAGATATTCAAGGAGTCACATCCCCTCAGGACAGCAGAAAGGGTGTGAGTGTGGAGTCATTAACTCACCCACATGTCACTTCATTTCCTGGATTTACTGACTGGTCTTTGTTGGAGTTGAAGAGCTGCAGCTGGGATGGAGGATACGAGTTCACGAGGGGTTATTCAGCTCCAGACAGTCTTAATAACAGCACAAATAAGTCAGTGCAACCCTTTTTTTTCCTTCCACCCAAGCAGTGAACTTCTGAACTCTTTCTATAGTGAGTGGAGATATGATGGTACAGTAGAACCTTGCTAATTTGCACTTAACTGATCCACACAGCCCATAATTCTCTCTCTCTCTCTCTCACACACACACACAGCAAAGTAGTTTCTTCCTACTTTTTACAAAGATTTAATAGTGTGCAGTGCTGATGTCTGCTATTACTAAGACACTTCTGTTTTCCAAAGTACACAACAGAACATTTACTACTATATAAGGAAATAACTAATAATTACAGACTGCCTTACACTTGTCAAACACAGGAACAAAATACATTAGGTGATGCAGTACTCTGACTTTTCCTTTCATTATGTATGTGTGCTGACTTGCTAATTGACAAAACTAAGTCATTTGTAACAGGTCTTCTGGATATTGGTGTGAATTAGTGAGGTCCTATAGTATAGGACAAAGAGATATCTAAAACTGACGGGTGCGGGGGGTGTTGGGGACTAGCTCAAGCATCTCTGGTGCTTTGACTCTTCCCTGTTCCACTGAGGAATGGCTTATCACCTCAGCTTTTTTCTAAACTCCAGTTAAGGGCAGAAGGATTGGATGATTTGCTCTCCTACTACCTTCTTGGATTCCTCTGCTGGGACATTTACATGCAATCTGCATTTTAGGAAAAGTGCACACTGCTAATGATAAGCTGAAATCTGCCTCACTATGGCTCTGTGGAAAAGAAGAGATCCTTCTACCCCATGTCTAGGTGCTGCCATATATGGTCTAGTATAATGTGGCTTCCAGTGTTGGAGGCTAGAAACACAGTAATATTGGTCCTAGAGGTGTGCTTTCTAGGCACTTCCTACCCACACACACCAGGACAGCTGCACTCAGGGGGATCACTAGACATATCTGTTGAAGCGTACCCCTTTTCATGATCACCCAAAACATCTAAGGGTCTTGGCCCCTACAAATGCTAGGCATCTCCACTTGGACTGTGTGCTTCTTCCCCTCCACAGCGTGACATGACAAATTCATAAGAGCCATAACTGAGCCCCATGTATGCCTTTAACCATATACCTATATATATACACACACAACTAAATTTGAGATCCACATTATCCTTGAGAAGTCCCTTTAAAACCCTTTTCCTAGCCTTAGCCAAACACGAGAGCTTCCAGAGAGTGAAGAATACTGTATGCTAACTGGCCAGAGAGTAGGTGGTGATTCATAAAACAAGGAAAATGTGTGAGAAAGCAGAGTAGCTTATCCCAGCTGTTGAGGGGGATGTGTAGAAAACCATGTACAGCTAAGATGCCAGGTTTCCATTTTCCTCAGATGTTCAAAGGGAGAAAAGAAATCCTTGGATCCTGCCAAATTGCAACTCCATTGGAATGTGCACTGTTGTTTTGGCAAACTGCAACTTCTGAGAGAAAACTTAATTTTTGCATCATGAAGTTTTCTTAAACTGGCTTCAGTCTTCATAGCTGCAAAACCTCAGCTAGAAAAATTTTATTCAAAACAGGAAAGTTTGGGGACACAACACACTACGGTGTCTGAACTCTTCTTTGGGGCCTGATTCCTCAGTGCTTACTTGTGCCAAGCAGCACTTACTCATGCGAGTAGTCCCCGTGAATAAACGCTACTCAACATGAATAAGTTACAAAATTGACCCACAGTGAATAGACACTGGCTTAACACACACCAAATTTAAGACCCATGCTCAGTTTCTCTAATATTTGTCCCCACCCCATCTCTCAACCTCATTAATTCTAGGATTTTAAAGGTAGAGGTCATAATGAAGGAGCAGGAATTGGTGAGATAGCACAAGGAAAGACTAATCTGGGAAGGTTAGCTGGCTGTTAATTATTTCATTCCCCTTACATTTCTAAGGGAATTTTATGCTGGTGAAAGATACTGGATCCATAGCTCTGGAACTCTTCTGTGCTCCAAAAGAACAGATAGGGCACTGTCCTTCCCATATCCTGGATCCTGACACCGTGGCTCCAGCTCTAAAGGCTAAGTGGTGTGACAAAGTTCCTTCTCTACCTTGGTGGGTCCTGCGCTTATTGGCGGATTTGTTCACCTCAGTGAACTTCCCCTCTTGTGGAACCCACACTCTAGGTCAACTCCTCCTGTGTCTGATCAGGAGTTGGGAGGTTTGGGGGGAACCCAGGGCCGCCCTCTACTCCGGGTTCCAGCCCAGGGCCCTGTGGATCGCAGCTGTCTATAGTGCCTCCTGTAACAGCTGCATGACAGTCTTACACACTCCCTGGGCTACTTCCCATGGCCTCCTCCAAACACCTTCTTTATCCTTCACCACAGGACCTTCCTCCTGGTGTCTGATAACACTTGTCTTCCTCAATCTCCAGCAGTACACCGTTCTCACTCTCAGCTCCTTGCCCTCTTGGCTCCCAGCTCCTTCACACACGCTCCCTTCTCCTCTGGTCTTCTCTGCCTGACTGGATGAGTCCTTTTTTAAACCCAGGTGCACTGATTACCCTCCTTGATTGGCTGCAGGTGTTTAATTAAAGTAGCGATCTCTTACTGCCTTCTAGAAAGATCTTAGATTGGCTCCAGGTGCCTTGAATTAACCTGGAGCAACTGCCATTTGGTTACCAGGGTACTAGGGATTTGTTTAGCCTGGGGCTAACATACCTGTTTCTCAGTACTTTACTGTAGCCATCTGGCCTTGCCCCGTCACAGTGGGTAGCTTGGGCTCATAGCCATTCATTTTCCTGTCCTCTCCTCTGAGATTGACAACAAGAAGGCAATAAGTCCTTAATGTAATATTGGCCTATATAAGATGGACACTGTCCTATTACAGATCAGTCAGATTCAATTCACATAGTGCTATAACAGTGGTCTGTTGGTTAGAACATAGGGCAGGGAGACAGGATATCCAGGCACAATATTCTCAGGTCTACCTTTGGACTGGCTCCATGATCTTTTCCTTCCATTTCACTTTTCTGTGCCTCAGCTTCCCCATCTGTGAATTGGGGATAATAATCCCTAGCCACCTTTTTTAAAGAGTTTTGAGAGGTATGGGTGAAAAGTGGTGCAAAAGTATTACTAAGTCAGGCAAACAACCATCAAATAGTAGCAACCTTCAGTCATTACTGACTACTGGACCGGCTGTGAACTGAAAATGTGAAGGGGAAAATCTCCATAACTCATCACCAGTCCCTCACCCTGCTTTTACTAGGAGAAGTACAAAGCAAATTCACAATGCATGAATTTTGTTTGAGGTCCAGTGAGTTCTATATTCTATGCCTGTTCAGGATGACTTGAAAGAATCCACTAAACATTCACCAAGCATGAGGACCCATAAAAAACATAGCATTTTATATTAATGGTTTTGTTTTTCCTGTGAAAACAGTACATGAAAGTGATTAGGAACCAAGATGTTATCATGTGGATAACAGCTTATCTCACCTGACTAAACTGACAATGGTAGGAATAAGCTGCAGCTAGCCAGAGCTGTTCCTAGTCTTACTATTAAATAAAAGGTGCTTTTGTTGACAGGATCCACGTTATGCAATAAGGGCTGCCAAAAACCTGCTCCTACATTTTTTTTTTTTAAAGTCCAGGCTTGTCTCCTTCAGGTCCTTTGGAGACATGCCTCAATGTATATGTATATTTTAAAAAATTATCATTACAACTAATAAGAAAAGGCAGGCCCTAGCCAAGACTGAGGAACGTCTGGGTGGTACACATGTCTAGATCCATTTCTAATCAGAAATTCTGTATAATAGAATTTTAAGTTCACTTGAATTTTCTGTCATATAACAAGATGGCACATGCATTATTAGGGTGTCATTATTTTTTCAAATGTATTTGACTCGAGAGACAATCTTTAGAATCCAGGGTATTCCTCCTCTGACAAGTTTGCAGACATGCAGAGAGAATCAAAGAACACGAACAGGAACTCACTTCATAAGTTTCAAGAGATTCCACAAAAAGCCAATGAACATCCTGTAATTGTTATAGACATTTATTCCCAATGTATTTGTTGGAAACAATCTTGCATCACAGGGGCATAGGCCTGGTGACCTGATAGGATCCCAAGATATAAAGATGGAGGATGCCTATGTGGGAAAAAGGGTTATATAGTTAACAGCATTAAAGAAGTCCTTGATGCAGAGCCAGTGGTGAGTTAAGACCAGGTAGGACTGTAGAACCTAATGCTGTTGAGTAGGATTGTTTTGGACAACTACGTTTGCCCTGCCACATTACATTCTTTAAAGTCTGTTAAGGAAAATTAACAACAGAACAATGGCCAAAACCTGTACCCACAGCTCAAATTTTAAAAATCTTCATCACCAGCATCTGAAACCTACTAGACTCAGACATGGGGGCATTTAACCTGTTTTTTTCAAACTGATTTATTTGTAGAGTGGCTTATTGGAACTGCAGGAAGGAGAGTGCAGTGCTCAAAAGGAGAATGCAGGATCTAAACTCCTATCCTGACTGGAAGAAGAGATTAGCAGCAAGTGGTATGGTGGAGCAACTAATCCCTTGACTCGAGACAACACAAGCACTAACGCATAATCACTAGCTTAAATCACAGACACAGAGATGGGACTAGAACCTTAGTCTTTCAGCTCCAAAAGCACAGATCTCTGCCACCTGAACTAATAATGAGCTTCCATTAGATGTTAGCAGCAGTAGGGCTTTTATCCCCTTTGGGCCAGCCACTAGAGGAAATCATCATCACACACAAAGCCATTACATTATGGCCAAGAAGGTAGCACAGGATGGCAGAAGGGTGTATTCAAATATGTCAGAAGAGTGGTATTTTTCCCCGCATAGTGTAAAAGACAGAGGTTGGGGAAAGTGTCTTCTCCACACATATTCTAATGCTTCTGACTTTGAGTGCTTATTCATTTGCTATCAGAATGTGTTTTTATTGGTCAGGGCACCGCTTTGAGCATGGACCATGAAGATTTACATTTAGGACAGGAGGAGAGCAGCAAAGGCTGAGGATGTCTGCAGTCCTTTTCCTTCTGAGCTCCTTTTCTAATTGCTATAGGAAAAATGGCACAAAGAATGTAACTACTAATTTATTAAATCAGCAGCCAAACAGGACTAATCGATAGGACATGTACTAGATCAGTGCACAGTGCATGATTGCAGAGCCACTGGCCATTATTATGATTGCAGAGCCATTGGCCGTTATCTTTGAAAACTCATGGCGAACGGGAGCGGTCCCAGATGACTGGAAAAAGGCTACTGTAGTGCCCATCTTAAAAAAAGGAAGGAGGATGATCCAGGGAACTACAGGCCAGTCAGCCTCACCTCAGTCCCTGGAAAAATCATGGAGCAGGTCCTCAAGAAATCAATTCTGAAGCACTTAGAGGAGAGGAAAGTGATCAGGAACAGTCAGCATGGATTCACCAAGGGCAAGTCATGCCTGACTAACCTAATTGCCTTCTATGAGGAGATAACTGGGTCTGTGGATGAGGGGAAAGCAGTGAATGTGTTATTCCTTGACTTTAGCAAAGCTTTTTTGATGACGTCTCACCCAGGTATATGCCAGCAAGTTTAAAGTAGTAGGGTGGATGATGGACTATAAGCGGATAGAAAGCTGGCTAGATTCGTCGGGCTCAACGGCTCATGAATCAAACAGCTCGTGTCATGGAAATTCCCACTCTGAGACCTTAGCGTCCAAGAGATGGGTACCAGCATGATCCTCTAAGCTAAATTAGGTCGGCCCACTTGTAGGACCTCGTAGCTCGTGTGCCGACTCAACCAGCCAGATAGTTCGTCAACACCATGCCCTGTACCCACGGTGCGTTGCTCGGGTCCTCTCTGCCAAAGACTCTGCCAGGGGCGGAATCCCAAGAACACGCAGGATGACCCTGCTGTGGGATTCTGGTGGAGGGACGACGAACAGAGTGCACACATACGAGACACACCCCTTCCTCCTCCCACCACTTACTGCCTTGTGTCCCCACGGCTTCCTCCCTCGTTTATCCGCCCGAGAGATCACGTGTGATTTCAACAACTCCGTGAATCAGCAAAACGACATGTTGCTAACATTATATTCAGACCATTCCTGCCGGCGCTTCCTCTTTCCCTCAGCTTCTCTCCAACACCTCTCCCTGAACCAGTTATCAGTAGTAAGGTCCCTGGCCACAAGCTTCACCTGTGAGCAGAAATTATAGCCGCGTCTCTCCTGGCCCTTGCTTCACTCTCCCTCGATGTTTCATCACCTCATCTCGGAACCTTCCCTTGTTTGATCCCAGACCTCAGCGCTCTCTGGGGCGCCTGCCTTACGCCAGCATGTATTCTTAGAAATCACACTAGACGAATCAGGGGTCATTTACAACAGAAGACCTTTCTAATTAAAGAGAGAAAAAACATGTGCGAAGAAAGACTGCCTAATGCTCTTGTAAATTAACATGGAATATGTTACATCTGTTTTCTTGTCTTTTTTAGCTATTCAGGTGTGTCTAATTCTGGGAATCACCTTCCTTTCCCCCACCGCCCTAATACTTTCTTCTCCTTCTCCAAGTACAAATTAAAATCTTTCCAGTGCAACCCGAGAACACAAACTTGAAACTCCTTTACAGCCAACATACACACATTAAACTCCTTTCGACCCAGACCATGCACATTTTGCAAACTAAAGAGAACAAACATAAGCCAACCGCTTTATCTATCTAAGTACTCACGAATTTGGAATCTATAGAACGCTTATCAAGGAGATTGAGAGAAACCTGGTTGACATCTGTTCCCGCCTGAGCCGCCGTACGCAGTGAACAACAACCAAAACTAACCAAGCGGCACTTACGAGAAGCGGCCCCGCGTGCCGCGTCCAACGGGAGTGTGTTGAGTTTAAGCTATGCGCTGTCTCTTGATTGCGGTTGATCTCGCGTGTGCTGCGTTGTGGTTCAGGTTGTCATCAGCCAGGCTTAGCTGAACCCTTCGTTAACTCCTTTACAAGTCAAAGAGATATTACCTCTCAGTATTTCTCTGCTATTAACTTTTTCTTAACAGTCTCGTTTATGACAGGCCCACTCTCAGCCTGTTCCTAGTTGGTTCTTTAGTCCCGGCATCTTCAAATGGAAGAATGGCGACCCGAAATGGGTCGGACGCTCTGGGCCCGGTGGGGTTGTTCAATATCTCAGTTATGATCTGGAGGGTTGCCGCATATGGACTCGCACTCTCAGATGTAGTTGTGCTTTTGCAGATGACACTACAACTGGGAGGAGTGCCGTAGAGTAGAACGCTGGAGTCGTAGGACGATACCGGGGAAGAGGCCTAGACAAATCATTAGAGGATCCTGGGGCACGCTCCCAATAAGACAGGAGAGCGCTGGGAGTGAGGACACGTCGTTGCATACCAGGATTCACCCACCTGGGCACGCGATGTCTCTCTGCACGTAACGGATGGAGTAGAGCAATCTACTCGGTCCGCCCGCTGGGGACATCTATGGACAGGGACCCTGAATGGCTAGACCCTACCAGTTTTCTGCAGAAACGGACCTAGGGGTTCCGGGAATGACTGACCGGCAACGAAGTGCTTGGTAGTGTCAGAGGTCTGAGGTGTCAACCAGTGCGGCCTTGTCTGCGTTCGTTTGCCCCAAGTCACAGGCCTGATGACAAATTTTGGGCTGCATATATAATGTGCTGTACGTAACCTGTGACACGATTGTCCAGTGCCAAGTAGTGGCAAGCTGGCAACTGAGTTGACCTCTCTCTCTATTCGACATTGGTGAGATATGCTCTGGTGTCCTCATCTGTGGCCAGTAGCTGTGTCTAGTTGTCCTCACGAGTGCCCCACACTACACAGATGAGTGGAAAGAGTGTGGGACCACCCCGAGTCGGCCACGAGCAGGGCACGGATTGTTAAGCAAAAATTCGTGTATTTAGTTTTCCGCCGCGCCGGCCCGAGCACATGACCTTATGAGGAGAGGCTGAGGGAACTGGGATTGTTTAGTCTCAGAAAGGGAAGAAAGGGGCGATTGATAGCTGCTTTCAAACTACTGAAAGAGCGAATGTTCCAAGAGGTGATCTTAGACATGTTCTCAGGGGTACATGATGACAGAACAAGGAGTAATGGTCTCAAGTCGCAGTGGGGAGGTTGGATATTAGGAAAACTTTTTTCACTTCAGCAGATGGGGAAGTCCTGGAATGGGTTGACTTAGAGGTTTTTTAAGGTCGCTGACTGAAAGCCTGGCTGGATGATTTTAGTGTGAATTGATTGATCCTGCTTTGAGCAGGGGGCTGGACTAGATGACCTCCTGAGGATATTCTATGATTCACCCCGAGGAAGATCTGAGAGAAGTCTCTTCTACACAGACACATATCCATGCATGTGCACACTTACATCAGCATGTTCCTTACCATTAGGCTTTATCAAAGACCTATTTGACACAATTTGCACGTACTTCCAGTAATAGCTGATAGCAACTTGACCACCAGATGCAGCAGTTTGACCACATAAGCCTCACCTTCATTAGCCTCATCTTCTTTGTCAACCATGTATGATTAGAATGTGTCTTGTTACTCACTAGAGTTATAATAATAATATATGGAGATATACCTATCTCATAGAACTGAAAGGGACCTTGAAAGGTTATTGAGTCCAGTCCCCTGCCTTCACTAGCAGAACCAAGTTAAATTCTTTCAAGAGCATTATATATATTAGTGAATCAGCTCATGGTTCTTTATTATGAGCAAAGCTCCATAGCTCTGATGCCATTCAGACTCCATCATTTCCATCAGTGACATACAGTTGCGACTTTCAACAATGGCCTCAGAAGCTGGAAAAGATTATACTCATTGTCAGTTCTTCCCTTAGATTCAAAAGGCATATAATTCACAACTTTGGCTGAGATGTATTAACACAGTATATCACACTGATGTACACAACATATTTTAAAACAAAATTATTCAGCAGTTTTAGTTCTGGTCTAATTTGTGCTCTGAGCAAGCCAATGCTTTAAAGTTTGCTGTCCTCCCTCTCTTCAATGAAACAGCTGAATTACCAGTATATGTTAAATGCTACAACTGCATTCGTTTCTCTAATTACATGAATCTCTGCCATCCGCCCGGCACTGAAGATAAACTACCATTTTAGTCAAGATGCTATAATTTGATTTACGTGGCTATTTTGCCTAATTTTCTAATTTAGACCTTCAGAATAAGGAAAAGCTGAGGACATTCTAGGAGAGTCATTCTTAGGTTTAAAGAGTGAAGAAATCAGCCCTTCTGGAGACAGTGTAAAGAATATTTTAAAATGACAGACAATGCAGTATGTTTCACTAGTAGGAAAGTGATCCTTTGACCTTGGTTTGCATTTCAAGTGAAGTGAAAAGCAGAAGAAGAATTGGGAGTTTCTAAAAAAAAAGGTTAAGGTACAGTATTGTAGATGTAAAAAAGACTACAGGCCATATGCATCAATGAGGGCTTGTTTGATCTGAGTTCTTTGAAGCAAAGTGGAAGATTTCTTGGTTTGAACGCAGAGCTGAAGCAGAACTCTGATGTCTCTTTGTTGCAAAGACCACAACTGAACTAAACCCAAAATGGTAACAGTAGAATGCCCCAATGGGCAGAAGTATGAGATGTAAAAAGAGAGGCCCAGATCACCGTGGTTAGTACAGATCCAATGTAACTTTTTGTAAGAGCAGGGGTGTCTTTGCTAAATTCCAACTCAGTTGGGCATAGTATTATTCACATCCTCTCCTCAAGTGCTGTATTGCTAGTAGTTGCTGCTTTTCACCCCAGAGATAGATGCATTCAATGATGGATAAAGTGATTTCAGTATATAGTTTGTATATCAGTGTGTTACACTTATAAAAAGTGAAATGAATGTTTCACTGAAAGATTGTGAAAAACACTAGCGTCATAGCAAACAGGATCCGGCCCCAAGTTAAAAAGACCAAGCAATGGAGCTTCCATCACTCTCAGTCAGGGATCATTCCATGGCCTCATAAATCATGCTGTCACAAAGATTCTTCCATTATTCAGCTGAAATTTGCCCTCTCTTAAATTTCATCCCATTACTTCTATTTACACACCATTGTATCACTCTAAATAATTCTTCCCAGACTTGGTGTTTACTCCCTTCAGATATTTTTAGATTTATATTCCAACCACCCTATTTGTCATCTTTTAGCTAAGCTGTCCATATTCAGCTCTTTCAATCTTCCCTCATAAGTCAATCCCTCAGCCCCTTGTTACTTTTTTTTCTGATCTCTTCCCCATTTGTCAATCTTTCTTGTAATGGGGTGAGGCAGAACTGAATGCAATATTCCTGCTGTGATAACTAATGCTGTGTAGAAAGGACCTCTTACCTCACCGATATACAAGGTGATGCCTCGGGACACGCAGCCCAAGACTTCATTGGTCATAGAGCGCTGAACTTGTGTCTTCACCTTTCTCAGCCATGGAGCCCTTCCAGATTTACTGTTTCCCTGGATTTCTCCTCATTATTTCCAATTGTTTTTCCCTAAACATCCAAGTGTGGATTTTTTTCCAATTTGAATCCGATTTCGAAATGTTTGGTCCATGCTCATAATCTCTGTAGATCCCCTTGTGTTAGGAAAACCGTGTCTTAATAAAGGATCTATTTTGTCCCATTGCACTGCTCCCAGGTCACAGGCCACTCTGTCTCTATCCCTCTGTCCTGGAAAACTAAAGCAAGCTCACCTCAGAATTCCTTTACCAGGCCTTCCAATTGTCTAGCAGATGCCATTGCTGAGAGTTTTTAAACTCTGCCTCTCTCACCTAAGAATTGCACTGACTTATCGTGGAAGAGATCAAATCCAGGATTCTATCTACACAATACCTAGTGTTACTACTGTATATTAAGCCAACTACTTCACCTTTAAAAGTACCCTTGATGGTCACAGAAAGTACAGCACCCAATGTAAACAGATGTCATTTCTCCAACATGTAGTTCTTTATAAAGCCATTGCTGTCCTTTCCATGCATATAAAAAGTCCTATTGTACATTTCCTCTAATACAGTGATCTGAACAAATCAGAACAGAGCAGCCCTAAAATAGCTGGTATTATGTAAAACCACAGTTTAAACAATTATTTGCTGTGTGCATGCAGTACTTGTGGAATATTATTGCTCAGGGATTTCAAAGTCCTCTGTCTTGCCACAGAAGAGAGGCAGGTGCATGGGAGGCAGCCATGCAAGCTTGCCCAATTCAGCTCCAGACACGGTTGAGAGGCGGTTCAGTCTCCATTCCCTTTCAGCTATCTCTATCGAGATTCACTGCCAATAATACAGTTCATGATTAGTGTTAGTTGTGATGCTGTCTGAACACCACACTCTACTGGAAACTACACTGAAGCCACTAATCAGCCATCAAATGACAACAGTTTTCGATCTCTGAGATTGGTCTCAAACCACTGACATACAGATGAAGAGTGTATTATCTCATTACTCTCATCAAGTCATCTAGTCTCTCAGGACATCTTCAGATACTACATACTGCATATCATCACCACCTCCTCAACAGTATGTGAACTTTTTACACTTTCCCACCCACAGGATTTCCAAAGAGAACAGCTGTTTTCCCCAATACCCATTTAAAAAAAAAGTGAAACACATTATTTATTTCTAACATTAACTTCCATTATGCATTCTCCATCTAAAACCATTTAAAACAGCAGGTTACAGTGATGTAGAAACCAGTCCAGTAGGAACCAGCTAGATAAACTTATTTCTGATTGGCCATTGAAGGTATAGTCTTGTATTAAGGAGATTAAATGGATGTTAAGGTTATTAATTATTACAGCATCCAATATTTGAATGGAGGACAACAAAGTAGAGGTCCTTGAAAATTATGGTAAACACATGGTTATCAAACCCAGTCAAGTTCTAGGCTACTGCACAGAGATGTTCTGCTGGCTCATGCTGGTGATCAAACCAAATGGATCCCATTAGCTCCAGCTTGTGTCTCTGAGGCAAAATGAAGTAGGCAGAGGGACAGAAGGGGACCCACAGGGAGTAACTCAAGAAACAGCCAAGAAAGGGGCAAGATCTGGCAGATAGTTTGTGTTCTCTGTCATTTAAATTTACAGAAAGACAATCCGCAGGAGGAAAGTAAGTTTGGACTCTTGCCAGCATCCGTGCGTGCTGTGCTAGGAGCAGGATAGGAATGCCAGCTGCATACAGTCATTGCATATTTTGAATGTAAATTCACAGAAGCTGAGGTTTACATAGGTAGCTCCAAATTTACAAATTCTTAAAGTATAGTGAGTGAAGGAATACGACACTAATTTACTGGGCTTGATCATGATGATGGCATCAGAATATAAGTTATTATCGTTGACTTCCAATAGGAGCACAAACACTATTTTCCAGTTAGCTATGAAACAACTTCAGAACTTGAATAGTTTCCTTTTTTTTTTGTTAAAAGTATTTTTAAAAAGCATTCCAAATTTTTAAGTAAAAGAGAAAAATGAAACCATCTAAGCATTTATATAATTTCAGTTGTATCTATAAAATGGCATATCGCAAATCTTGGTCTTTGCCCTGCTGTATCAATGCTGATTCACTCATAGAGCTACAAAATTAACAGAAAAAATCCAAATGCTAATTCAGTACTTGTCTGGCCTATGGCAGAAGGGAGGTCTGGAATACTCATGTGATATAAATGATTACAATATCCTCTGTGAAATCCTGCTACATATTGTTTCCACAGAACACATTCTGAAGTTGAAAGGTAACCCTGGGTACGTAAACTTAATCTAGGTAGGTGACTTAAATCTCAAATCAACCAAATATTCACATCCTTCACCCTTCCATTTGTTTTCTTTTTAGTACTTGACAGGAAAAAACACACCAAAAAATAAAAACACCTATTGAACTTCCCATACAATACCACAGTAATACTTGTCAGCATAATGATCACCATTCACCATCAACAATCAGAGCCATCACACATCTATGTCCCTCAAGACACCCAAAAGAAAATATGAGCTTCATAGAGGACCCAGCTGAACAAACCTTGGCTCTGTCAGATCAAGGGAGGGCAGGGGAAAGTGAATTCAAAGAACCTTCATGGCAAATAAGCTATCAAAGGCATACTAATTTATAAACCAGGGATATCCAGCTCAGCTATCTCCACTGAGCACAAAAGTGATGGGATCATACAGGAAGGGGGATGCATCTTCGGTACTTAATTTCCAAATCATTTAGAGACTTCTGGATTAAAAATCAATACCTTAAACTACACCCAGAAGTTTGTAGGCAGCCAGTGCAGACTGAAGAGCACTAGCAATTACACTGCTGGTAATTGGTCACCAACATTCTGCACTAGAATCAGCTCCTGGAAGTTCCATGTAGAACACAGAAGTGTAGCCCAGTCAAAAGGTGATGAAAGGTGTGAATAAATAATTGTAGCAACATGCACATTAGAAAGAAACAGCCATACAGACAATGACAGAAAAAAGAGTTCTTGGCCACAGCTCCTACCTGAGTAGCCAAGTATCTAAGAAGACCCCTAAATTATGAACCTGTGTTACAAACAGCAGCCATGCTCCCTTGACTGGGCAAACAAATATAATATGAGATGTTTCCAGTTGAGTCTAAGCTAGCTTGCCATCCTGCAAGCCCCAACCATGTGCAGCTCTTGGGTTATCCATTCCAGTGAACCAGGCACATTAGCGATTCAGAGCTAGGTATCATTACTATACTGAACCCATGTCGTTATAACCATTCTAGGGACCTGATCCATACATTGTACAGCAGTGGTGAGAAAACAGTAGTACTCTGCAGCATTTCACCATAAAAGAGTTCTTGGGAGAGACGGCAGTTTAGGGAAGTCCTCTGGGACTTCTCAAAGAAAGAGGCAGAGCCACTCCTGCTAGGGACAGCAGACATCTCACAATACACCATGATCTAGGATATCAAAGGCAGATGACAGCATTAAAAGAATCATCATTCTCATTCACTGCAGAAACTGATACTCAACCAACACTAACAGCACATTTTCTGGGGCCACACCTGAGCCTAAAACCTAACTGACTAAAATCAAGGAAGTCTGAGAAGTCCATATTCACTCACAGTTGTCCGCCACAATTTTCTCATCAAGCTTTTCTGAAAAAAGAAGACTGAGTATAGATATCAATTACAAGCAATCTTTTCTTGAGAGACGTCTACTGTAGTTTCCGTTAAGAATAGCTGGTACCCTGCCCACTGATGGGACATGAAAACAATCTTGACCAACAAAGATGAAGTACTTCCCTTGTGGCCATCACAAGCCTAACAGCACTTTAAGCCACCTTTACACCACCTGGATTCTGCCTGTGCCAGGGACTGGAACAGCCCTCTAGCATGAGTTAGTCTATGAAGGCTGCTCTAACTTATGGTAGCCTTCCCAAGGCTACCAATGGCTTCCTCAGCAGTCCAGAACATCCACAGTGATAGGTCACTATGACCACCTTGTGATGGGAAGTTCATCCCACACTGTAAAGGAAGGAGTTAAAAATAGCCTAGAGAGGCTGTGCATGGAGAGAGGTTGTACAGAGCAGCCAATCAGGGCCCAGAGGGCTTACCTAAAAGGGATGCAGGGCAGAGCAGAGTTAGTTGCTGCAGGCACCCAAGGAGAGAGGACTGTGTTCCTAGCAGACTGCAGGGAGGCAGCACCTTGGACAGAGCAGTTGCTGGCAGGGACCAGGGGAGCAAGTGGGATCTCCTGGCTGGCTGGTGGAACATGCTGGCTGGAGGCCGAGAGAAGAAAGTGCTGGAGCCATGGGGAAGTGGCCCAGAGAATTGAAGCAGCTCTGGTGGAGAAGCTAAGGAGAGGCAACAGGAGGCTGCTATTGACAGGGTCCCTGGGTCGGGAGACGGAGTAGTGTTTGGGTCCAGGTTCCCCCATACACTCACTTGCCACTGGGGAAGTGTATGGACTATTTGGACAGATACTTTCCGCTCGGAAGTGGGAAAACACAGATGGTGACACAGCTGGGAGGCAGAGTCATGAAAAGGACACTGCGGTTCCTGGATTGAGACAGGGCTGCAGACGGAGAAGACAGTGGGAGAGGCATCACCAGGAGAGGGTGTGCTGGCTGAGAGAGCTAATCCCCCAGATGGCCAGCAGGAGGCACCACTCTGATGAGTGAACTCTGTCACACACACCCTCCTCCTGTGCCTGGCATACCCCCTAAACCATAGTCCATAAAGGGGGCAGTGGACCAGTCATACACAGCTCCTGTGGGGGGAGAATTCTCCCTTGGGCTATTGCAGCCCCCATATGCTGCCAGAATACCATATAGAGGCCAGGGCAGGGGCCAGAATATGACCTTTGGTCTATAATGCCTAATGAAGCCTGGTTTACAGTGAGAAGCTGTGCCTTAGTGCAAGTTGTACAAGATGAAAAGGAGGTTGTTTCAAATAATTTTTTACAGCTATACCCCTTGGAACAGCTCTCATGTCAGGAAAGACCCAACTGTTCCAGATTAATTTGTTTATTTTTTGTGGCTTCACAATAACCAGCTTAGCCTTATGGACAATAACTAGGTGTTTTCTCAAGATGCCAGTATTCTCCCTGCACTGTGCCCAAGTCTAGCCACCGTGGTCTGTCTTATTTCTTTCTTGAGCATTGGGTGGGGAAAAAAAGTTCAGAGAGTATAGAAAAGAAGAAGTAAAAACATAATTCCAGAAACAAAACTATTCCAACGACAAAGAGTCTCCATTTTAGGCTCATGGATTGCAACTAACCCAGTTATAAACTGAAACATGTTACATCCCCTGAGAAAAAGTTCTAAACATATGTTTAGCCTCTTGTGAGCTTTTGATCCTAATGCACAACACAGGACTAAATAGCAATATCAAGCAATGATTTAAAGCAGAAGAGACACCATTACATTAGGGCAGGTTCCAATCTCTTCTGTGAGTTTAGACCCTTAACTGGGCAGATGGCTTCACATCAGGAGATAGGTATAGAATACTGCAATTACGGCCACTGTCCCACGACAGCATGGAAGCAGGGTAAGAGAAAAGTTTATTTAATTAAAGCTAATCTGTTAGATTGGCTGGGGAAGAGATTATATAGCTGGGGTTGGGCGGCTGAGCTAGCCAAAGAATAACACATGGTACGCTTTTAAAATGTACAACATGCGAAACTCGTCTCTAAGTCTGGCACTAAGGAGCCTGTGGTCTGGCAACAGTAAGGATTTCTGCTTTTTATTTCTTAAATCATCACAAGCATTAGAACTAAAAACCCCACATAATATTCTGAAGGGAAGGACATAAAATCTGAGTTTACATACCATATACCAAATTAGTCATTGTTCTCATCAGATTTTATGCTCCAACTCAATTTCCACATAATTAAAACAACACTGGATCTTAAAAAAAAAAAAAAGTAGAAGAAGAAGAATGGTGCCATGCCAAAGCCTGCAATAAGAGCCACTGGCACCAAAACAGTCAAAGTGCAGAGCTTAATTCCCTGCTTAATAAGACAATTAAAGAATATTTGGATACAGCACTCTGCAAGTACCAACATGGAGTGCTGGTATCTCCAAAGGCACACTGATCTGACCGCTTTATCACAAAGCATCTGTCACGAGCAGATGCCAGCAACACCTGAGAAAAGTGAAAACTAAAATAGGTTAATGTAGCTTTGATACACCCAGAGATCTGCATTGTCCAGTGTGTATAGTTCTGAAGGTTTAAAGGGACAGTTTAATTGCAGTGTACCTTTACACAGATATATACACCTCTACCTCAATATAACGCTGTCCTCAGGAGCCAAAAAATCTTACCGTGTTATAGGTGAAACCACGTTATATCGAACTTGCTTTGATCTGCCGGAGTGCGCAGCCCCGCCCCTCAGGACCACTGCTTTACTGCGTTATATCCGAATTTGTGTTATATCGGGTCACGTTATATCAGGGTAGATGTGTATATGTACACTAAAGAGACCTTTGCTCTTATACTCCATTAATAACCTAACCTAAACCATAATACTACCATTGTATATTGAAGTGTTTTGAACCATTATTATAACAGTTTTATACAGATACTGATATTAGTGATATTTTTAACTTTGAGAACATATTATGATTGATGCTTTGAGAGCCACAGGTGAAACGAACTGTAAGTGCAAAGTACTTCTCATCTGGAGACCCAAGAGCATAGCTATCTCTAAGTTTCAAATGAAATAATTCTCAAACATTTTCCCCTACCAGGCTTCATGCTATTTCAGAACTGAACCAAGTGAGAGAAAAAGATAAGATAACCACAGTGATATAAGAACTAATTAGTCATTTCATTACCTGGCTCGAAGACAGGGCACTCTGCAGTTTTGTAACCTAAAAATGCCACTGGTGACCTTAAAACTCATGCTCAAGGGTACTTAGAAACATATAACCTCCAGGGAAAGAGGGAGGAACATATGATGCCTAAATTCCATTAGCTCATATTAGCTGGTGAAATAGTAGAGACAGAAAGGTGTGACATTTTAAAGCAACCAGCCTATAAAACAGCACCTGCAGCACTGCACTTTGTTTGAACCTCGGCATCAATGGTTCAGCAGTCCAGCCTACACAGTAAGTTACACAACTGTTCTTAGGGATAGGTGATTTAGTACACCCAGAAGGTATGCTGTTTCGCTAACAGGAAACACAGCCTGCATCTTAGCATCTAACATATAACAAAAGAAAAAAGAAACCTCTATTCATTACAGGGCCACTAAACTGCAGTCATCTCTAGGGTGGCAGACAATCACACACAACACCACATTAGGTAGGAGAGGGGAACTAATGATTAAGACAACCGGGATAAACTCCTGCTTTCACAAAAAGCATCTTGGACGTTTCATATTCACACAGGACTGTGATTCTTAAGGTCTCGTTCAAAAGGTCCACACATAGTGAACCACACAGAACTGAAGTTTGGCCTGCCTTCAATGGATGGAGGGCAGACCTGTGTGACACTGGCGGGTCCATTCAGTCTGGAAGGGTGTACATATGAGAACAAGGAAAAGAGGAAGCCACATGGGCTTTGGCCACTAGATCCATTTTATCCTGCCCCCTGGCAGTTCTCCCTCCCTTAAAGTGATTTTTGGAGCATGCGATCATCAGACTATGCATACAACGCAGATTTCATATGCTCTACATATTTACATCCTAAGCACACAAGTCTGAGAGAGACCAGAGGAAAGGGATGCCGGTTGGAAAAGCCATCCAACCTTTGGTGCTTCCTCATGTATCATCTGAAAAGAGAGAGGTACAGGTAACTAATCTTGAGTGGCATGCTCCTATTTTATGATTACTGCTCAAGTCCCTCCTGACTGCTAATGTTCCCTCCTTTCATTAGAATCCTCCTTCTACAAGCTACCAAAACCTCCAGGAATCAGCCTCACCCCCACCCCTCCTACCACCACATAATATTCACTAGTCCAAAAGTAGGAATTCTGGTCCCACTATTGGAGGCACTGAATTTAGCAGAATGATGTCATCACATATTCCAAAACTCGACTGGCACCGTCACAGCTCTAGGAGTAAAAGTACAAGTGTCAAGAATTTTGCTTTGACTAGAAGACGCAATCAGAATATATTCTAAGGAACAAAGTAGTGCCTTTAGGGAGTCCTTGAGACAGTGGAACCAAGATGTGTACAAAGGTTCTCTCCACTTTCTTTTCTTAAAAAACCTTGCACACACAAGGAAATGAAAGACTAATACATTCATTAGAGCCATGGACGTAGGTTGGGGGCATTGCCCCCCCCAAACTGCAAGCCTCAGACAGATGTAGAATTTGCCCCTCTCTCCACCCTGCAGCCTCATTGGCCTGATGGGAGCTGCTCCCCCCCTCACCACCACCAAATATAGAAGTCAAACTATGCTTATGATTATGGCCCTGATTTAGCTAAATACTTCACGTGTTCAACTTTATGCAATGTTAATGCTCAGAATACAGAAATATTCAGGAATAGAGCTGTGAGGAGAACAGAAGTTCTGTGTCATGAAGGATTTTGAGATTTGGTTATATTCCAAATCAGAGCAGAACACAAAAATTTTGAAATTTCCCATGAAAGGGGGGAGAAATGCATATTTCTTCTACCAAAACATTTCATTTTGATTTTCAATTTTTAATTTCAAAATGAAAAAGTCACTTCAGAACAATATAGCTAAAAATTTAATTCAGTTATATTTTTTAAACTCCTTGGGACTTTTTCAACCAGTTTTTTTCCAAAAACAAATTCTGTCAATCTCAACCCGAATTCATGAAGCATTTTGATTTTGATGGAAATGGAACCGCATATTTTAACATAATATGGTTCTGCCAACATTTCTTCAATCAGCTCTAGTTAGGAAATACCAAAGCTGTGGTTCCCAAAACAAGATGATTAGCTTGACCACTGTGCACATGGGGCAAATTCACCCCTCTGCAAAGGGCACTTTACAAAGCCCATGTAACACTTATCTCCTATTTTGAGTGGAGAACCAGGGTTAATTTTTCCCATATATTAAAAAGAGACACACCACTGCATAAACAGTCCTTCAGACTACTACACATCAGGTGAAATCCTGCTGTCCTCTCAATACTCCTATGGATTTGCCTGGGAACAATGGCAGAAAGCCAGATCCTACTCAGGGTCTAGTCACATGACTAAAAGCTCCAGGATCCACAGACAAATACGCAGTATGGTTGAATACTGCTCAGAAAAGCTTACTTTTGAATTTTTTAATTCAATGGGATTCAGACTGCCTGGGCAACTAAGACCAGACATTTACTCTAAACCTTGACACCTGGACCACAAACTTCAAAACCTAAACATACTGTCACTACCTGTACGTACATAATGTATCAAACAGAAGTTCCTCATGTCTGTTTATTTGAAAAAAATTGACTGATGGGCTTTCAGTCTGTCATCAGTCCAGAGTGACCTCAATTTTTTGAGAAATAAAATCAAAATCTATTCTTATCTTCAGAGATTTAAGATATATTTATGTGTCAGACTACTTCTCCCTTGTCCTTAGCCTTTGGGAAGCATTCTAAAAATGATATCAAAGACTGAAAACCTTGCGATCACATTCACATTCACCTTTGACCCAGAATGCCTATAGCTCTCACCAATTCTTCAGATTGTTCTAAATGTATGGTTAGAGACTGCAATCCCCCAGAATGATTCTCAGTGCAGATTTAGGAATGAAATAAAGACTACTTTGCATAGTAAAACCCATTGTGCAGACCTTAAAAAAAAAAAAAGGCTGAATTGACTTGTTTTTTGCAGTTTTCTACTACTTCATAGACTTTAAAGCCTCATTTCCTCACCAATATCCTTCTCCCCCATGTACACAAATATTTGTTTATTCTGTTTGAAATATCTCTGTACCATCTAGAGGAAAAAGATGATCAAAGCAAACGCTGACTGATTCTTTCTTAGCCCTCAAGATGTGCTTACACAGCAAATGCACACAAATCTCACATTTCACATTTTAAAATATGTACTTTTTTAAAACTCAAACATAATGAATGTGCTTAAATATTAGAACTTGCAATTATTAAGTAAATCACAGTACCTGTAAAGCTTCCATTTGCATAACATTAATTCATGATGGCATGTAAAACAAATTCATCATGCTCGTTATATTGTAGTCTGATTTATGTCGGAATTGGAAAAAATAAAAATCATGAGCACAAAATTATGTTGGCAAGATGTACATGCTCTTTGAGGCCTGAGATTTTTTTAAAGCATCAAAACAACTAAATTATGGGAAAGAGGAGTGGGAGAAAGCATCTTTAAAAATGAATAACACACTGGCTTCACACATACACACTCTCCAGTTATTAATGTCAAGCATGATAAAGATACTAGAAAATCATTACCATTCATAGCCACTAACAGCCATTAAATTTCAATCAATTCAACTTAACACAAGTGTACTTCAGTGGCCCTTACAGTTCCTTAGAGATGTGGCTCAAAAAGTCCTGTCTGACTTATTGCATTGTCTACCACACAAAGAGGCATTGCTAAGGATTGCTCTGAAAAGGACCTATCTTGGTCTTTGGAACTGATGCTCTTTTAACACCACAGTAATCAACAGATCTTTCTTTTAAGAAGGGCTGATAAAAGGGGGCTCTAATAGGACCCTACAGATCAATGGGGGGGGGGAGAATAAACTCTAATTTTAGCTAAAGATACTTCTTTTCATGAAGTTGAAAAAAAGTGACTGGCTATTTAAAGGGTTTTTCAGTTAATAGTAATAACTACATCAAACTACTGAAAATCATTAGATATCTAATAAAACTGGAATTGATAGACAACTTTCAGGTCACCCACTCACAATATAATTTAACATCCTTGCTCTATAAGCTGGGGGTAAAAATAAAGTTGTATTTAACCCTCAGTAAATGAGCATTCAAAATTGTGATGGTGATAATTATTAAGTACAAAGGTACAGTGTTATAGCATCACATTGGGAACGTACCCTGCCCCTTCCCCCCCCACCCAAAAAAAAAACAACCCACAAAACTATTTGTTCAGCTGAGCTATTCATAGCATTCTTAAAATGGAAATTGTCTTGCCAACATTAAAGGAATTGGAGTAATCAGTAACATACTGTAGCTCCCAACTGAACAGAGCTCTGAATTCGTACAGGTTTTAGTTAGTTGCACAGCAGTAAGGTAAAGGCATGTTACTTAGCCTCTAATGATAGAACAAGAAGCAATGAGCTTAAACTGCAGCAAGGGAGATTTAGGTTGGACATTAGGAAAAAGTTCCTAACTGTCAGGGTAGTTAAACACTGGAATAAATTGCCTAGGGAGGTTGTGGAATCTCCATCTCTGGAGATATTTAAGAGTAGGTTAGATAAATGTCTATCAGGGATGGTCTAGACAATATTTGGTCCTGCCATGAAAGCAGAGGACTGGACTCGATGACCTCTCAAGGTCCCTTCCAGTCCTGGAGTCTATGAGTCTACTTGCAAAGGCTTTGCTGGGTTCACATTGTTTATTTGCCTATAGTGTAGTCTTGGAGCCTTAAAATTCACCTTTCATGGAGGAAAGGAGTGTTTTTACTTTTTCTAAGTAGGAACCCAGTGTTACTCAATGGAATTCACCCTGCAGGGTAGAAAATCCGTTGAATAGACCAGGTGGAAGCATAAACCACAGAAGTGTATTCCTATAACGAATACAATCATTGAAGTGTATGAAACACGTGCAACCACAGATATCTCAAAATTTATAATATATTTATGGTATATCTAGGGACATTTGCCCTACACCAGCTGTTAACCCATCACTTACACACAGTACTGCTGTAATGGTCCAAAGCATGACAACTTATAGTAATATTACTGAAATGTTTTGGATCATTCTGCAGAACATTATAATTTTCCTCCCTTTAGGTTTTTCACTTCAGTATTTCATTCAGACTAATAAGCAACAGTAAGGGTCTCAATAGATAGCAAAGAAATCTCTCTAAGAGATGTGCACCTTCATTTTCATTTATTTTCCTACACTTACAAGCTGTAGAAACAAAATGAATGTTAAAAAGTGCATTGCTAAATTTCCCCCTCACCCCCAATGACAGGATCGAAAAAGAGCCATAGTTCAACAGATTCCATAAAGGTAAATTGCTGCATGGAAAATGTCAGCAAAACTTAATTATACTGGAAGCCACATTTAATTGGAGCTTTTTCATTGCAGCTGAGAGAAAAGAAGAACTTTAACTATGTCACCTGAGATGGTCTAGATACTGAAACTATTTGTAAGTTAACAAAAACATTTGCATCACAAAGGGCTCTAGGGCAGCACAGTAGTAAAGCAGATGTGTAATGAACAAAGATCATGGCACCAAAACAATCAGGGTTGTAAATAACTACTGGTAATCTGCAATCATTTAAATTTTGATTTAATTACCAGATAGCAAACGGGTTTCATTCCAGCAAAGGTAAATACTTTCCAGAATATACACTATCATATTTAACTCTATAAGCAACACAGTCAAGAATCTGAAACTCAGAAAAGTAACAACAACAACAAAGAGAGAGAGAGAGAGGTGTAAAGAATTAGACTTAGTATTAGGTCACACACATTAAACAAACTTTTCCCTGGAACAGAATTACTAATGCAGTCATTTCAACTGTATCTACTGTAAATACTACAGTTACACAATCACACACATGGGAGGCAAGGGGGTACAGGCTAAAGAAAAAAATTCAATCTAGCGCTAATGAATAAAAAGTTCCTTTTATTTCACTGTTGTTTTTGGTTCATTAAATTTTCCACAGATTTGCAGAGAAGAAAACGTGATCAATAAACCTTGACAAAAGTGAACGTGTGAAAAAGGCAAGAGAAAGGCACAGGAAGATAAAAGTGATATCCCGATCACAGATTTCAGAGGCAGATGACCAGAGCTTTGGGCTGCTGAATAATCTGAATAGACCATCATTTCTTTACAGCCTTTCACTTTCTTTTCCCTGACTGTTGGAACTCTTCATTCAATACAATAGTAAATGCACTAAAACTTTTTTTCTTATGCTAATGGCTGAAATCGGGTACTCACAGTTAAAACACACTTCCCACCAACTTGTTTTCTTAAAAAAAAAACACACACACACACACAAATTAACCTATTCAAGTTAAACCAAAATTTAACTAAGACAGCTCAAAGCTTACTCTTGCAATTTCACAAAGTTCAACTTTTTCTCTCCTGCAGATACAAAAAGAAAAACCTGGAGTCAGGATGAAGCTGTTAAACTTTCGAATGAGAATAAATGCTTAGAAGGTAGAAGAAATAATATAATAATAATAAATTCTGGAACCTAAATTCTAATTTCATTCTTTCTGGATATTTATAATCTACTTGAAGGTGACAGTCTCAAAAAGATTTGAGACCTGAACAAATTTATCAACTGGACAAGGCTCCCACTGATTACGATCAGGCTTTGAACAAGACACTAAGGCCTCTATTTTCAAAAATGCCCACTGATTTTGGGTGTCCAGTTTGAAAACATCTAGGGCCCAATTTTCAGTGGGGATGAGCAACCATAAATAATACTGAAGTTCTTGCTGTGTAGAACTTCTGAAAATCAGTCCCTAGATGTCTCAAACTGCACACCCAAAACTAGTGAACACAAACAAATAGCAGCCTAAATAATTTATCCCTCCCACATCAAGCTTAGTACGGAAGATCAGATATATGATTTCTCAGTGGATTTCAGTTAACTGTTCCTGATCAGCTGTTTACATGATCTAACGCTATGTCTCTCTTATTTGATATTACACACACACTTTTATGTACGTGTGTGATAACTGCTTGCTTCCCAACAAGTCTTCTTGTACTGGAAATCATTCATGCTGGTTTTATTTTGTTGTATTATCCCTCATAAATACTGAATATCTATTTTTAGGTGGTATTGGGAATGTAGCAGAAGTAGCTGTACGATACTGAATACTGGTCAATGTTTGCTACAATTCCTTAAAATACTTACACAGGTATATAAAGCAGCTGTGCAGTTTTCAACCAATGCTTTGCAATCTTCTCCAACCGTAGAAATGCAGGCTATTGAATGAACTGCCTAAACTGTGAGTGGGAAGTGCAAATATCAAATTTCTGTGAAGCCCTGGAAGCTACGGTTTGGAGTGGCTACTAATTAGTTTGATGCTATAGTCACATCTAATGTTCCAAAGCAGCCTCTTTTAAAAACTCACTGACTCAGAATCCTCCACCAGATTATTAAGTGGCCTCCTTGTGGAGAAGCAATGGATAGGTGTTGGCTGCACAAATGAATATAGATTTTGGTGACTGTTTACTGAATTCACTATCTTCATTAATCCGCACTTGGAAACTCGCGAACAGAGCACTTCTCAGAGTACAAAAAGCATGGTGTATTTGTGTATCTTTCAGATTGCAGTACAAACAACTGGCTTACAGTAGGCCACCAAAAATAGAAGGAGGCAGTCAACTGGGTTCCTACTTTAAAGTTAAGAATTGAGAATCATCCTGGTATTGTTATTTTGATGTGCTACCTTGTCCCAAAACAATAAATCAAGTGTTTGAAAGGTGCTTTAAAAACACCAAGTAAAATATCAGGATCAGGAAAAAAAATAATCATCTTTAAATCACTGATAGTCTCCCAGACGTAACTCCAAAACCATCATACAGTAAGTAGTTCTTTCTGTCTGGTGACATTAGCAAGGTACTGTAAGGAAAAGACCTGGTTCAGGTTTAAGGTAACCAGAATAAGGAAAACAGCAAAACAATACCAGTTTTTTACCATAAACATTTCAATTGCTTTTCAAATCTCATCCAAAAACATGGTCATTTATATAATTTCACAGTGAAAGAAACAACACTACCCGTTTTTGTTTTTTCTTTTCTTTTGTTTTTAAATTTAAGGTGACATGAAAATCTAGGTTATGTACTAGAGAGGTAAGGTCAAATTTTGTTTTCATTTATACATAAAGTAACTTCAACTCCAGTTTATCAGAGAACATTTGGACCCGATTCTCTATTTTTTCTCATATTAATGAGCTAATACAAATACAAATAATATTTGTCCATCTGTATACATCCCCTTTGACACACTGAAAAAAAGAGACATTAAAAGGAAGTTGGAAACAGTCCACAAGATCTGTTGGATTTTTTGAAGAACAGCAGTTGCATTTCTGGGCACTTCAAAGTCACATACTTAAACAATAACAACATTCAAGATCAAGTGAATCTTACCTCACCTTTCTTTAAAGATTAGCTCTTTTACAAACATACAAGACAAGTTTGGATAGACAGGGATCCATAGAATAATAGTTCAACTTTACTAAATCGTGCACTTTCTGGTATTCTGGGTAGGTCATCTGAGCAAAGTATGACAAGTTTCAAAAATCTAACTGCACTAAAAAAAATCCTGTTGAGTTTAATTCATGTTTTAAAAATGTGTCAGATTTTTAAGTACATGCAATATGCCATTTTTTAGTAAAATTAAAGTTTGACAGGTTTCAACATTTCCTGGAATTCCAGCCCAAATGCAAATTACCATATCTACAGCTCAGAAAAACTGAATCAAACCAATTCAACAAAGGTACATGCTATATACAATAATAATCATGCATTTCAAGCAATCAAGTAGTGTAAATGATCATTTATCAGGGTTTCCTTTCCCACGTAAATGTAAAATGTAAGCAGAATTCTCTGCTTTTCCCCTAGCAAAGTTATACAAATTAGTTTTAGTAACCTAAAAGAAATCTTTTAAAAAAATGTAAGGTAGTTAGAAGAAACAGATCAAATCGGTAAGTCTTGTAACAAATCAGTCTATTCCACATCTGTATATTTTGGATTTCATGGTTTATTTACTTTATTTTCTTGGTACTAGCTCCACAGTGCATGCCAATACAATATTTGTTTAAATGCTATTTTGTGCAGCATGCTAGTGAAACGTTTACTTTCAAATTCTTGTACATCCCAAGAGCCTCAATTGCAAAAAAATTTTACAACTGCTCCTTTTGTCTATAGTCATTAAACTCTATAAACTTCATCATAACCCAGTAAAAATGTTTGTTTCAATGTTTGTTGCAAAGGAGGGCGTATGATTAATTGTATCAAATACAGAGAAATCTAAGCAGGTTAGACATACACACACACACAGATGTGGTAGTAACTCCATAGGTAAGACTGTGTTCAGTTATACATAACTGGTTATATAAACACACATGCACCCATATACATATACACACGCGCACACTCACTCATATGCAAAGAAATATACACATATAATAGCCTTTAAAAATGCACTTTACCACAAGCCCAGGGCTAGTATTTTTTTCCATTGTTCACTAACATTTTATTTTTTCCCCCCATCAACAATGTGATAAAAGATGGTTTAGTAGATTGGGGCGGGGGCTGTACTAGTACATTTTCAAATTTTGCCATGTTAGGTGGTAGATAAAACAGAGCTTTGACTCCTGTAGAAGAGTTGTGGGATAGATACTTAGTCTTGGCCCACAAAACTTTTTGAATAATCCCACTTTCCAAATTTGTGATCAAGTGGTATGTGTACAACTGGAAAATCCTTTAACTGGGCCCGCACTCTGTCCATGGCTGGACACACACCTCATGGTGAGAGTGAAAGTCACAGCGTCTACTGCAGGCAAACTCTGTACAGTATTTTATTTATTGAAAAATTATCCTAATCTCCTGGGCTGGAAAAAAATCAGGTTTCCTAGGAAATGACAGCAATTACTTGAAGAAGAAAAGGCATCTAGAAGAGCCGATCCCCTCGATTGTTTTAAAGCCACTGAATCCAGGGGGAAACTCTCTGCTCTCTAAATCCTTAATAGGATTGGCGCCCAGCTCTCCCCAAGCCGCTCCTCATCACACAGGGATCAAGTTGCAGCAGTGGATTTTTGAAATTCCTCAGCAAATATACTTGTTGAAAGATTGCTTGTCCCGGGGGGAGGGGAGAGGGGGAGAAAGAGACGGGTGGGGGGCAACTAAAAATACAGTAAACTCACTGATCACTTTGGAGAGCAAAGCTACCTTCTGCCGGAAAACAAGTAGGTTTCGGCACTGCCTGGGTGCAGCACTGGGCAGAAGTTGCAGGGAAGTGACTGTCACTCAAGCACCGGTCCGCACTACACCCAGTAGAAATCACTGTCCCAGTATTACTGCTGTAGCCTTCCAGCAGCACTGCACCCCCAAAAGAGAAGTGGGGGCACCCCACAGTAAGATGCATGCAACAATTCCATCCACGGACGGAGGACAGGGAAGCAGCGGGCTGCACTCCCCCTCCCCCCAGGCTCCATCTAAGCAGCTTTGCGAAGGGAGGTAGGGGGAAAGGAAGGAGCCTCTCGCAGCAAAGGTCTCCCCCGAGCAATGTACACCTCGGCGGGCTGGAGATGAGGGGTCGGGAAACACCACGGAACTGCCGGGATCTCGCGCGGAATCAGCAATAGGCGACC
Source organism: Chelonoidis abingdonii (assembly GCF_003597395.2). Taxonomy (NCBI): domain Eukaryota; kingdom Metazoa; phylum Chordata; order Testudines; family Testudinidae; genus Chelonoidis; species Chelonoidis abingdonii. Next base: position 72,713,346 of record NC_133778.1, read on the forward strand.
CCGGGGATCCAGTCTGGCCAGGCAGGGGTATAATTAACACAGCGCAACACGACCACGACTCTGCTCAGTTTCAGACTCCGCTCCGGGTGCGATCGGGATCCCGCACCCTCGTGCTCAGTCCGCTCCAGCTCGGAGATGGAAACAAGCAGGAAAGTGAGCCAAGCACAACAGCCCAAAAACCCGCTGCCCAAAGTTGCTGAGATAAAGCTCCCCTCCACCGCACGGTAACCAGCGCAGGAGAGCCCGTGCCACTTACCTGCTGGCAAAGTGCAGCGCCTAACACTGGGCAGCAGGGGACTCTACCCCTGTGCTAGGGAAGCATGATCCGGTGCAGTTTAGGGAAATTTCTTCCCCACTTCCCAGCCCCCTCCTCACTCTCCCTCTCAAAACACAGGCACCCCAAAGAGCAAGGGATAATCATCAAAAATCAACTTTACCCAAAGAGAGAACCCAGGAAGTTTTCACCGTGCCAGCAGCTGCTCCGGAGCAGGGCTGATCATTCAGCCCCCCATCATAAACTTGGGGGGGCGTGGGAGGGACTTTCCAGACGTCCTTCCCTTTGGTGCCTTTTTTAAAAGCTGCTGCTGCTGCGGCCGCCGCCACCACCACAAATCCCGGCTTCAGCTTGGCTCTTTTCCCTTCTTCCTCCGAGGAGTCTCATTGATGATAGTTTGGAGGGGAGAGAGTTTAAAAAAGTGTCGGGAGCCTCTGCTGCTGCTGGCGTGTTTCTGCACTTCTGCCATCCATCATCCCAGCGTAAGACACCGACACACACACGCTGAAGTTTAGGAGGACTGTAGGCGGGGAGGAGAGAGGAGCTTTTGTCTTCCAAGCACCGACACAAGAAGAAAGTTTAAAAAAAGAAGGGGGAGGGGAAAAAACTTTTCTCTCCCACTCTCTTAAATTGAATTGGGTTTGTTAACTCAAGTCAGATGATCTCCATAGTCAAAATCCAGTGCCGGATCTGTTTTCACTCTAATCCTCCCCACCCCCCTTTCTCCCCCAGTGAATTGCACCATTTGCTGCTCCAGAGGGGCTGGGCCTTTCTCACATACTGGAGTAGAGAAAGCACAGCAGAAGAGAAAAAGTAGCTAGGATTCCCTGCAAGAAACCTGTCAGATTCCCTAGCACTGGGCAGGTTGATTTCCTCCTCCCAGGCCCAGCGGCAGGGTAAGAATGAGTCCATGCATACCTGGTTTCAGTAGCTCTATGTCCGTTCTTGGCAATCAGTTAACATAGCTGGCACATTGTATCTAGTTTGAATTCCCTCTCACACTCACTCACTGGTAGTTTTTTCAGCCAGATGGAAATAATCTGAAACAAAACAAACAAAACACCCCTAATTTCTTTGGCAAGGAAGGTTTGTGTTTGTGTGAAGTCACTTCTAAGCATCTTGGATTCATTGGCTAGTGGCAGGCTGCAGTTAGACTGATGGCTAAGTGGGCTCTGGCTTTCCAATAACTTTTATTTTTAACTTGGAGTATTTGGAACTCAGTTAACAAGCTAAACCTAAAGTTTGCATTACTTCTGAGACTCCTAACTGTGCTGTAAAAACAACCCACTGGTATCTTCTGCGGGAACAGAGGTGGAATACAGCTGGCTTTAAGTCTATGGTAGATGGAAAAATACTGCAGCTACGTGAATAAAATGTTATCTCTGACATGCTCCAAACTCTTAAAGGCTGTGTGGGTTGTTCCCCCCGCCCCCTTTTATGCAGCTCATTGCTTTGTTTCAAATACAATAGCAGGCAAACACAATATTAAAGCTCATCTAGATGGGATCGCCACATGCTCTAAAGGCCCAATCCATAGTCCATTAAAGGCAGTAGAAAGATGCTAATTGACTTTACTGGGTTTTGGATCAGGCCCTAAAATGCTTTATTTTTTAAAAGAACAATGATACATCCAATTTCTTGTAACAGACGTTTTTAATGGACAATATTTTACAATCAATAACCACACAAGTTAGGGAAGTGGTGGAATAGAAGAGTTTCAAGTCCACGCAGCAAAACACAGTCAATGGATTCTCTGCTGTTCTGTTTTCATACTGTGTAGGGGTCCAATCCAACTGCTAGTGATGTCCACGGAAAAACACCCACCAACTTCAGTGGAAGTTGGATCAAGCCCTAAGAGGTATAGTCTCAGCAGGTGTAAATTGTCAATGTACAATTTGCCCCTAATTGTCTGCAAACATATATAGATTTCAGAACCATCTTTAGTAGGACAAAATATTCATTGAAGATTTTCCCTAAATCTTATTAACTAACCTTTCCCTTTAAGCATGTTATTTCTTTTAATCCCCATATGTTTTTAAAGTGAGACTCGAATGGGGACGGGGGACAAAATAGCTTTAGTGTGTATTGATCTGTTTCATATATATTAATATCAGTGAGAAATGCAGCAGTTTTAATTTATGATATCACCAATCTGGGCTGCCTACAGCAATAAGCTTTGTCTGTGTTTTGATTTCTTTGGCTATGGGGTTTATTACAAGTTTATAAGACCCCAACAGCCAGATGCAGTGTGTGGCACCACACAGAATCTTGTCAGAGTGTTGGTGTCTGACCCTGAAAGGATTATATCCAGTGCTGTAAAGGGTCTTGCTCCATTCCCTCCTTTGCTACTAGTATAAGGACATGATCAGAGTAAACGGGGCATGTCACTATGCTATACCAATCCTCAGCTGCAGTTTCAGTCCCTTGGGCTGCTCTAATTTATGCCAGTGGATTAGCTCTGCACACAGCATCTCCAGGTGTAGAAGAGTGCAAAGACTGAACTTTATGCCGCTTGGCAAACCCTTCTCCCTCCTGACTTGTGTTGCATGTAGTCCAGTTAGACCGCCGGATCTGCTTCACAATTTTAAGAACCTCTAAAAATCAGGCTACTTATCTGGGTGCCTCAACTGTAAGCACTCGAGTTTAAAAGTTTTGGCCTTAACCTTTGGATGGCAGTAAGAGATTACTGTTTAAGGGCATTCCTTGTGCCATTTATTTCATTCAGATGATCTTGAAAAGGACTGCCCAGCCCTCGGACCACTCTTTCAGTGGCCTAGCAGGACATTCTTACAGCAATCTTTTGTACATGGTTAGTACTAAGTGTGGCTCCTAAGCACCCTCTTCCAGCTTTGTCTTTATGGGACACCTTGGAATACTGATGTCTTGAGAAAGATGAAGTGGAGGGAAGTGCTGGGGAGACAGCTAGAGTGCCAGTAATGAAAATCTCAGGCTGAGTCAACTAATTTGTGCCCAAGTATTTTAAAACTTATGCCATTCCAGTGCAGGAAGAAAGAAAGAGGTCCTTTTCTTCTACCATCACATTCATGAAGTCAAAGTTAGCAGACCAATTCTGGACAATAGACAGTTTGGCCAACCCTCAACATTGCCTCCAACTGGAGATATCATTTTACGCTGTCAGAAGTTTTAATTGCACGTAGCACTAAAGGTCACTTGATTCAGACTGAGTTTTTGGTTTCCATAGGGGCAGAGTCAGTTCTGGCAAGAACAAAGATTGCCTCTTCTCTGCATTAGTTTCAAAAGGAGGGTCCTTACCCTGGAATGCATTTACCAGTTTGATTCTCTAAAAAAAGAATTTGTTAATCTTCAGATCATATCACAAGATCCACTTGTTCTCCTAGGGTTTTCCTACTGTGGAGGAATGATGGGGTGGGGGTGGAGAGATACAGAGATGGATGATTGGACAGAAGGTTGAGTAGGATCTGGTAAGGGATCACTTTGTGAGACATTGGTCCTCAATTATTATTGTATATTTATAAGTGTACATGTGCCCAGAGTTTTGGATGGGCACATTTTTAAGACAGAACGAAAGAGAAAGAAAGGACGAGGGATTGATCCTGATCAGTATTTTAGTAATATGGCACAATATTCAGCTCACAGATGCATATGTGCAATTTCATTGGAAAAGAGCGGCCCACCTTGTCAAGATTATGCTGGAAACGTTTCCCATTTGTGAAGTGGTTAGTGGTGATGGTTGAATCCCAAAAGATTAAGCAATTCTGTCTAGCTGAGTACTCAGAAGTCTGTATCTATCTATAGGATGCTTGAAAAAAACCTATGGAAATTTATCTTTGATTTGGTTCTTTAGAATTTTTCTCTAAAAATTTTCCCACCAGAAGGACCATCCTCATGATGAACCCAGCAGGTCATTTCAAAATCCCAAAAGGAAAACAGTGAATACACTTTTGTAGCTGTTACCAGCGAATTCATAGTTAAGTATTCTGCTCTGACTCCAAAGCTACTGACTGCAGTTCCATGACAGATTTAGGCCTTAGGCTTGCAACAGAGTTTGCATGCACCCAGTCAATTGGAGGATCAGAACCTTGTATTCAAATGTAGTTCTCTTTTGGGATGAAGATTTAAAAATTATTTTAGAATTATCACTAGGACATACATAGTACTTTGAAATGCTCTCATTTCGCCCTACCATGTTATGTGTGTCTGATTTAGTTCCATGCAGCAGGGACTATAGGCCAAACTCAGTCTTGGGGTAAACAAGCACAACTCTATTGAGGTCAGTAAAGTTGCACTGGACTGAATGTAGCCTCATGCCTATACAACATCACATACACCTATGATGCTTAACAAATTAACAACAAAGCACATTATAGCCAAAAGGAGTTGGTTGGGAAGATAGGGGAGATTTTTGGCACAAAATACACAAGTTGTTTTTTATTTAAAAACAATAACTCTGCTAGCCAAAGGGAAGGCATAGGTATAAGTAAACACCATTTATAATCAAGTATCAGAGGGGTAGCCGTGTTAGTCTGGATCTGTAAAAGCAGCAAAGAATCCTGTGGTACCTTATAGACTAACAGACGTACTTATAGACTAACTGACGTCTGTTAGTCTATAAGGTGCCACAGGATTCTTTGCTACCATTTATAATACCACTGCCTAGCATGCTGACCAATATTGTCTCATTGTTTCCTTGTCCTCCTGTCTGTCTCCACCAGCTGTCTCTTGTTTTAGATTGTACACTCTCTGGGGCAGGAACCATCTGTGTGTGTGCTGCAGCTTGTGTAAACCTTTACATGTTCCCTCACTATTCCCCACCAAGTACAGACATGTCAGCTATCAGAAAGTGTCATTTCAACATTAGCTTCCTTAATATATTCTTTTGTCTTCTACCTGAAGGATCCATTCTTGCCATTTCCTTTATCTGCAACTACAATACTCACAGGTCAGGAAAGTGATAATATCTATAAAGTATTCCATTGGTATGTGGTATCTACCCAACATGAGCAAGGAGACAGTGTTTGTATTCAGTTTAGAATTGAATTAGAGGCATGGGCCCCAATTCAGAAAAGCATTTAAGTGTGTGCTTAACTTTAAGCACATGCTTAAGTGCTTTGCTTAACTGAGGTCCTAATTGGGTTAGAATAAGACAGTGTTAAACACCTCAAACTGTTCTTTTAAGATCCTCCCATATCTGAAATAGAAAATAGGCCCTCTTCCATTTTGGCTGTGACCCAGAACCAAAGTTGTATGGGCAGATTCTGATCTAGAAAACTGAATCCAAAGCTCCCACACCCCAAAATGTAAAGGGTTTAAGATTAGAGGTTCTGATTTGGGTCTCTCTCTACCACACTATCTATAGTTCCAGTTTAGAAGTATGAAAATTACACATCCTAGTTGACACACAGCTAGAGAAATACCTGGCATTTCAGAAATGAGGGCATTGAAATAGGTGCGCATACAATGCTAAATTATTTATGAACAATTTTTCTTATGCCAATCAGCAGGCTTTCATCGTCATGAAATCCATCCTTCTAACTGTACCCTCTTGAGTTAGTGATCACACTGGGGATAAATGACTTGTCTACCTGGGGAGTGATTGGGAATGGGAAAAGAGCGGCATGCCAATGGGTGTGCATATTCCAGATTGCTAGTGTTCCTCCTGGCTCTTCACTCTTTCAAAGCAAATGTTTTTAAAATAATTGGGTCAAAGGACATCTCCGGACATTTGGTGGAGTGGGGTGGGGGTGGGGAGCTGAGCTATGCAAAATAGTACATGTGGGTGGTAAATGATTCGATAAACAGGTGTATAAGGCAACACCAGGCAATCAGCAGATGGACAAGGCAGGTGGAGCAAACCCCTGCTTTCAAATATGAAATTAATTAGACCTGTTGGAATTTGGCATCAATTTTTAAATTCCACCAGGGAAAACTAGGCAATAGATTTTGCACTAACCTCAGAGATCAGAGGGAAAACTTGTTGTATCTTGTAGAATATTGAGGCCCTGATCAATTCCCAAACCCCAGCTCAACATCCTTGAGATTGAGCAATTTATAATTTACAATATTATGACCTAAAATTGAAATATTTAAACAACATCCAGAGTGGCCAGTAGCAGTAATAATACTTAGTATTTATTTTCAAAACACTTGACATATTAATCCTTAAGCACTCCTTTGAAGTAGGTGAATACAGATGGGAGAACTGAGGTACAGAGAAATTATGTGCTTTGGCCAAGGCCTGATAGTGAGTTGCTGATAGAGCTAGGACTTGAACTCAGGAGTGCATCCTGCCTCAACAAGTAAGTCTACTTCAGATACAGATGACTCTTTTCCTTTCCCTTTGCACTGTCTCTAAAGGTTTATTGAAATCTTTTCATTGTACTGTTGTCTTTCCTTCAATGAGTCAGCCCTTCTAGAGACAGTCTGCTCTGACAATTACAAACAAGGAGCAGTTTTTTCTAGTGCCACTTCTGCAAAGCAAGTGACTCTGGACTAACAGCATCTGTAGCAGAATTTTTGAAAGATATAAATGAGAATTATGAGAGCGGGAACATGACTTCATCACCACATCACATACTTCTCACATGCTGGTGTTTTCTTTCCTGAGATGATATCTCCTACCATTGGGAGTGGCCCATGGAAATTGAATAATGGCTACAATTTTCAAAAATGACTGGTGATTTTGAATACTCAGCTTTACAGAGGACAGGTGCTCTGCACTTTCTGAAAATCAGACTCCTTTAGGATGTCTCAAATCAGGCACCCAAAATCCCTAGACACTTTTCTAAATCTTGGCCAGCTTCTCAAGATGACCATGAAATGTGACCATCAGCACACGAAACACAGCATCATCAGCAAGAGATATTCAATGTAAAATGAAATCTAGAACTTTACCAGGCATGAATTTCTATCTTACTCGGTGAATATTTCAGTGATAATACAATATGGAAATGGAGTAGGCCCATGTCCCCAAGTAATAGCCTTCATACACCACTGCCCATTAAAGTTCAGCCCCTCTTTCCTGAAGAGACAAATAACGTTTGCAATCATGCCTAATATATTTCAAATGGTTATACTGTTTGTAGACTGCTTATGTCAAAACATGTGAATTCTCTGGTGTGCTTTAGGATTTATGCATCCTTGTTCTTCGGAGGGTTTGTTCTTATTTGTTGCTACCTGTAAAAATATATCTCTTGGCCCCAATTCACAGTGGAACAATGTAAGGTCATTATTCTTTGAATTGTTAGGCTTCAAAGAAGCAATTTCTCAATAACCTGTGACACAGGAAATTGTGATTCTGATATCGGGTGATTTGAGGAGTTTCTTTTACAACAATCTGTTTTGCTGTCAGTAAATTACATTTTTGTATTTCAGAAAGTGGAGGCTATTAATATTTTTGTATGTGCATGTTAAATATTACTCTGCTGTCTTTTGTTCTCCTGCATTGCCTTGAGTTTTAATCTATATTTTAGTTATCAACTGAATCATATTTTGACTAAAGGTGAAAATATCTGGTTGCTGGAACTAGTGTTACTTTAAAGTGCCTTTCAGAAAACTTGGGTTTCTAACTTTTGTTTTCCCTGGTGTTCCTTTTATGAAGAGTTATCATGAATGATTAATGCATAGATACCCCTTTTCTGTAAGATCTCCACTGAACCTACTTGTCACCAGGTCCTAGGGTGACCAGACAGCAAATGTGAAAAATCGGGACAGGGGGTAGAGGGTAATAGAAGCCTATATAAGAAAAATCGGGACTGTCCCTATAAAATCGGGACATCTGGTCACCCTACCAGGTGCTATTCATGAATGAAACACAACCAAAACTGCCACATGGGAAGAATTTATATTATGTTAAATAGGCTTTGGTTTTGTGAACTGGAGTCATTATTTAATATCAGTACCTCCTCTTACGACGAGGATAGCTAGACACATTTTACCAATAGGCTGTGGCAAGATGCAAAGAATTATTGTCTGGGTACTCTTCTGAATTAGATATCACATGAAACATTGGAAAGATAAAGGTATACATATGTATTACAAATAAATATGCATATTGACTAAAGCTGAGCAAGATTTTTGGACAAATATTTTATTCACTGAAAAATGCTGTCAGTCAAAACTATTTGCAACTTTGTGTTGAATTCAGCAAAGAGGTTGTTCTTTTTTTAAGTCAAAATGAAACAATGTGATATTTCATTTCAAAACATTTTGTTTTGAAATTTGGCTAAATCTAGTTGTTTTTTTTTACAAAGGGTTATAAAGCCTGAGAATGAAATTACACATTTCAGTTTGGCTTGGATGAATTACTTCAGTCAATCAAAAAATAACTTTCTGTTTTGTTTATTTATTTTGCTGAAAACAAACAAACTAACAAACAAACAAACAAATTATTTCCAGTCAACATGATTTGTTTTAATACATTTTATTTTTCAGTTTGGTCATTGAAACAAAAACCCTGTTATTGACTCAGATGTAATACTGGCTACCTATGAAATAGTTTATTGGCAAAGACCATTTTAGATATTCTTTGGGAGCTGGGATGCTATAAAGCTGCACATCCACAGAGACACCACAAGAGCGCTTAGCCACTTAGAATGCATATGGAATAATGACACAGGCAGGAGTTGACAATGACCACACTGATTTCCATGAAAAGCCTGAAATATATTTATATAGTAGTCTAATCATCCACCGATCTCAATCCATTATTTCTGACTCGTATTTTTAAAGATTTAAATTGTATTTGAATAGGAAAAAAATTTCTAGTACCAGAATAGATACAAATTTACTGTATTTCTGCTAATACTAAAGCAAGAGATTAGAGGCCCCATCACCTGAGACGTTCAAAACTAGTGTGAATAAAGCACTACAAAAAACAGTTTGGAGAATAATCCTGGGTGGCATGAGAAGGGAAACAGGGAAATAGTCTAGTTCATCTAATACCTAGCTCTTAATTTCTACAAGCCCAGTGGTAAGAGAAATGTTTAGCACAAAGCTGCCTTGGAGTGAAAAACTTAATCTCATGTTGACAGAGATCATTAGGATTGGTACAGTATTCACATAATTTACAGGCCAATTAATCTTCATGTACTATTGCTAAAATTCTCAATTCTAACTGACTAGAACAGCATCATATGACTTGAGCATGATGGGAAAAGAAAATCAGGCACTAGGGTCAATACAAGGGACCTGATGCAAAGCCCATTTGAGTCAATTGGGGTCTTTCCACTAAGTCCGATGGGTCTTGGATCAGGTTCAAAAGCAGGAAGACAGTCACCCCATATGCTGAGATGTACTAGGGGCCTGATCCCAAAAGATTCTGAGTATATACCATATTAAGATCCCTCCACTTTCAGAAAAGTCAATGAGGGTAAAAGACACTTAGAACCTCACAGGATTGTGCCTCCCCATAGCAAGAAAACAGCCCAAGTTTCACTGACAAGCTTTTGTTTGCAAGACAAAGCAAAACTCTAAAAAAGTCAGCAGCTGTGTAAAATGTTGCTATAGGAGCTACTTGGGTTGGAAAACATTTCCAGTCATTATATCGCTATCTTGGTTACCTGAGATAAATTACAACCAATCCATTGCTGTCTTTTGGATAGCACACAAACCTGTGGTCCTATTCACAGAGGGTGATTAGAAATCCCACAACAGTTTTAAAAGGACTGGGATGTCAGATCCACTATCCAGGCCACATTTTCATTGTGACAACCTCTGCACATTTAAATCCTGCCCCATCCTGCTCCTCTGAAGTTTCTAGTAGGTACACTGTTCTTCATTTCCTGTACTAAACTACTGGGCAGTATAGAGGTGCATCATTCAATATGCCACATTCCACTTTAGAGGTGGTTGAAATGACAATATTGGGATGTTTGTAAAGTGCTCTGGGATTCCCTCAAGATGATAGACACTATTCCACAGAAGAGACAACATTAACTTCAAAACGGGGGTTTGCTGAGGCATTATTTTTTAGTGATCACTGTTAAAGAGGAGTTGGGACCATAGATCTGAAATGGCTTTCCAAAAATCATGTTGTACTGGTTCTGCTGCGTTCAGCCTTTGCTAACCTTGGCATTAAATTATCTTGCAAAACTCACTCTCACCTTGGATCTTGGAGATTTTGCTACTATATACATACTTGATTTGACAAACTCGCTGTTCTATGGATCTAGATATAGTTTCTAACAATCAAAATGGTGATTAGTCAAATTAATCCTTGTAAAGAACAAATCAAGATGGAGGCAAACATTAATTACAGTCAATCAGGTGCAGCTTTATTAATAAATTCAATCCTTCAAGAAGATAACACCTAAAGGGAACCTGTCCAGCAATGCCTGTCATTCCCCTTCTCCCCTTTCCCTATTTAAGTCCTGAGCATCCTAACTACTGCAGGAGGAGATCTGCTTCTGCCTCCCACTGCCTTTTCAGGGCAGTGCCCTGCCACCAACCAATCCCAGTACTGCTTAGAGGTATCAGAACTGACCAACAGCAAACCCCCTGTTGTACCAGCTCTGGCCAGACCCTGCAATCAGACACCAGCTGTTATGGCTGGTGCCCCTTTTCACGAGGCTCCACTATATATTCAGACAATAAGTGATATTCTTGACATGAACCAAGTCTAACCTGGAAAATATTATCTTGTGCCACATCATTTTTCCCTCTGACCACACAAGAATAATCTCTGGCAACAGTGGACTCACGTTATGTATTTGTATTCCCATGAGGGTCTTATTTGTTCAGACTGCTCTTCAGTGTTCAGAAAATGTAATAATTAACAACTGAATTGAGCTCCTATCTCTAAACCACAAGATGATAAAACAGACACATGATCAAATACCAGGACACTTTTCAACATACTCACCTCAGGCCAATGATCACTGTGCAAACTTCTCTGATAGAATAGTACATAGAGATCCTCTGTGAATCCCTGCTGTGCATATGTCTGAATGTTTTTTTTGCTGATACCCAACTTTCCCTACTAAATTCAAAGAGTTTATTTCCTGTAGAAGAGAAAGTTCATCAATTTTTGGATGCATCATCATCAACAACAAAACAGAAAAACATCAGTACAGAAAAATATAAAAGCCCTGAACATTGTATATCTTGTAATCAACAGTGAAAAGTACAAATTGTAGCAGGAGAATAACACAATCAGTGAGTGAAGCATGCAGAACCATCAGAAAGCCCACAGCATAAACAAACGTGTAGTTCAAAAGAACACTTCAAGTACAAGCATTTCATAGGTGTAGAGTTTGAAAGGAAGCGTTGTCTAGTGGTTAAAGCACCTTACAGGAAGTCAGAAGATATGGGTTCTATATGGCTTTAATTATACTTTGTGACCTTAAGCAAGTCATAACCAACTTTCTGGGACTCAGTTTCCCATCTGTAAAATTGGGATAATATTTAACTTGCAGGGAACTGAGTGTATTAAAATCATTAACATTTGCAAAGTGGCTTGAGATCCTTAGGTCAGGGGGATGTCACTCAGTATTTTTATTTAGTTTACTTTTGGACTTGTCAGTAGAATTACAGAATATCATGAAAGGGACTTTCAAATTCCCAGTGTAAATGAGATGGGCTCTGAAATGTAAGCCAAAGAGCAGCTTTAATAAGCTCTTGTCAGTTTCTCATTTAGTTACACTCCCATATTAACTAATTAAATCTCACAACACCCTTGTATGGTGAGCCACAGGTATATAGGGATCACTTCACTCATCATAGAAATACAGCCATCTCTGAGGCAAAATGCAGCATCTGTTTAATAATGTTCACCAGTGTCTCAAGACAGTTCTCAGTTCTTAAATACAGTGGTGATTGATTGGCATTGTATACAGCCTAAGATAGGGCAGGATGCAAATCATATACAATAACCAAATCATGTACAAGAGAGCTTATTTATAATCACAGTTCATTTACCCAGACAGGAATTTGGTCAGGACATGGTGATTAATGCTCCTGCTCATACAAAGAGAGCACAGGATCTTCAATAAACAAAGTGGTTAGGACCGCTGTTTCCTCTGAAAGACAGCACATCCAGCCAGAGCGCCCTTTAACAACTTGCTGGGGCACCAGGTCAGTACTGACTCAGAAGTAAGAGTGCCATCACCTGATTCACCCAGCACTTCCTGAAGCACCTACGTGTTCCTTTGAGGTATCCTCTCCAAGAACTGCACTGACCTGGCCTGACCTTGCTTAGCTTGTTAGATCCTATGGGATCCTAGCACAAAGAGCAGTGCAGGCTATTATTACCAGCCATTTATTCATGCATGATTTCACTGTACTGGATGAAAGATTATAAAGGAAATGAAACACAAGTAGTTCCCCAGCCTAGAAGTCAAACCTACAAAGTCCATTCATCAGGATTATCCACCCAGGAGTCATTATTTGAATGTCTTACAGTACCAGGCCAATTCATTGTGTCATTGTGTGAGATGACAGACAGTATTGCAGTCAATGGCATTAGATGGTGCCCATTGTCACAGCCTCAGAGTAACTTCCTCCATTCAGTTCCCCGCTCCGTTGTGCTCTCCAGGAGTGCCCAGTCAGGTCTCAGGACTCGAACCATGACCTGTCTCAGGGCAGGCACCCTTGTCCCACTCTCTTCTGACTGGGGTTTAAAGACTGCACTGCCTTCTGCCATCAATTCTGATATCCCTCAATAGACCAGTCTGCCTCAGGGCCAGCACCAAGGAGAACTGTGCTTTCTCTCTAAGAACAATAACCAGCATGTGCCAGCAGTCACAAGTCACCCCACAGCTCTTCCAAAGCAAAGGACATTTATTCATAGGGCAAAAATAGAGAAAACATAAAAAAAAAATACAAGTTCCTAGTTACTTACTAAACATACCAGAAATCACTTTTTCCATACAGTGAGTCTGGTAGGCCAATGTCCCTTCCATCCCTTCAGTACGCATTGTGGTCCTCCAAGGACAAAAGGTCCCATACTTTTGCTGAATCAAAAAGAACACGATGCGTCTGTTTAAATCAGCCTTTATATATCCCAAAGTCTTTGTCTCTTTGTCTCTGGAAACCCAGTTTGAACCTGTACAGGCAAACCACCCCAGGGGATGGTTCCTCTTTGGAGTAGCATTAGGTCCTTAAACTTCTGTGGTACTGAAGAAGTCATCTGGGTAGATACAAGAAGTTGAGAAAGATCCGTTGGTACTGTCTTGCCAGAAGCAAAGTGGTTCTCTCTGCTGCTCCAGTTGTGCTTAGACGGTATGGGAGATGGCTTAGGTACCCATTTAAATACCCAATTAGCTTTGCAGCAACCTGTTTTATGTGGAACACTAGCCCTTGCCTATGAAAATTTTACCCATCACCATTTAATTTAGTAAGTGATGATCTGTCTCTCTGACTCTGTGTCCATGAGCACTCTGTGACGCTCCTCCTCCCTCTTCTTTTTCACTTAATATACATCTCATAATCAAGCAGTGGTTTATAGATAGAGGTGAAATCACCCCCACATATTCTCCTCTTCTCCCTCCTGATTCTCAACGTATTTGCCTACTGCAGTCCCATTGGGTGAGAGTGGAAGTGTGCATCATCTACGGCTAGTGATATATAAGCACATCCGCAGATACAATGCTGAGTCCTTATTCAGACAAAAAACTTCCATTTACTTAAATGAAAACTCTGTCTAACCAAGAACAGGAGAATTAGTGGGTAGATATATAGACAGCAATTATTACATAATCTGGGATTATTTTATTTTGATTACTTTCAAACAAAATACCACCAGCCTTCAGATTTCCAGTGGATAAATCCTGATAGTTTCTAGGGACTGTCTGTTTATGTGTAATCAAAACACAATCTTTGACTGCACATGATTCACACACTAAATTACAGTTGCGTGGACAGGGAAATCTTCATGAAACAGGGCCTGGAATTGAAGTAATGACCACATGTGGGGAAAAGTAGGTGTTTCCACATGGCCAGTTTTGCTGGACTTGTAAAATGCTGCATATAGCTAAACCTCTCCTCTAGAGGCGGAGCTGCAAATCCACATTTTATCTGAGCAAACTAGCAGGATCCCAGGGAAGCAAAAATACAACTAAAGACCAATAAAGGCAATTGCCTTAGAAACCTGACATATGCAAAGTAATGATGGGAGATTAGGCTAGGGCCCTTAGCATGGCAGAGATAACTCCTAGTAATGCTAGATAGTGGAATTCTCTTGATTGATATATCCAGTCACTACCTGTGGATCTTTGAAGACTTGTGTCCAAATTGGACACATGCAGAAGTAAAATCACCATCTTTCCAAGGCACACTGAGTTCTACTAAGCATGCTTTCTTTTAAGATTTCACATAATGACTTTGGTGTGCCTGCCGCTGTGGCATATTAGTGGCAATCCAGGTCAGTCACATTGTAATAGGCTCTAATTAACACTCTGTAAGCTGTTAAATTCCTTACTTGGCCCTCAAAAAGGTGGAAGATTCTTTCCTGCCTATGAAAAGACATTAGAAAATCACTGGCAATCTGATCTTCAAGGCTGAAAGCTCCATCAATTAGTATGAGTGAGAGGCAAACCCATTTTTACACATGGGCACTAGATTTTGGAAAGCAAGACCTGACCTGCAAAAATAAATGATCACTCCAACCAGTGAAAATGGCTCCAGCTTGTGAGAAAACCTTAGTCCATCACACCCCTACGTATCAGTTAAAGCGCATCACAGATGTGACACAAAAGTGCCATTTCCTATTTGCCTCTGTATGCAGAATTCACACATGATGTTTTTTTAGAAGTGAAATTTCAGGTGCCAGTGGCTGCTTTGCAGCTAATGGATCTTGAATTCAGATTGCTATTTGATCTGAGTATTTGTAATCAGCTGTGCTGTAGCTTCAGACAGAGCAACCTTGATTAGTGCCTCATGCTTACACAGCTGAATTATTATGCTGTGTATGTGGGAGGGGGATGTGACAGCAGCTCACTGCATTAAACAAAAAATGACCAAATCAAGGAGAAATCCCTGGGTCTGATTCTGATCTCACTTACGTTGAGATAAAGCAGTAGCAATTCCACTGAAGTTACTGGAGTTAGTGCTATGGAATCAGAATCAGGCCTTTTACATCTTTGCTATGCAAGAGAAGGTTACTCACTATGTAAAGTAACTGAGTTTCTTTGAGATGTGCAGTATCAGAAGGGTGGCTGTGTTAGTCTGTATCCACAGAAATAGAGGGGTAGCTGTGTTAGTCTGTATCCACAAAAACAAAGAGGAATCCAGTGGCACCTTAAAAAGTAACAGATTTATTTGGGCATAAGCTTTTGTGGGTAAAAAACCCACTTCTTCAGATGTATGGAGTGAAAATTACAGTGCTCCAATGGAGGTGCGATAGCACCCCCTGCACCTAGGATCAGAGATCTTTGGTAGCAGTGCCCGTTGGACTACACATGCACTCCTCTCTGGCATCTATATAATGTTGTATGGTCCAATTGTCCTCAGTTCTTTCCTTCTCTACCACAGAGCCCACATTTAAAACTCCAAAGCAGAGGGGAGGAGGGAGGATAGTGGAGCACCCATAGGGGGACACATCTTGAAGAACCTCAGTTACTGCACAGGGTGAGTAACCTTCTCTTCTTCTTCGAGTAGTGTCCCAATGGGTCCTCCACTGTAGGTGACTGTAGAGCAGTGCCCCTAGATGGAAGGCTGTGGCTTTGGAGTGATGTGTACCAAAGATGATAGAACAGTGAGTCCTAGTAGGGCATCTGATGCTGCATCGTGGGTAATGGCACAGTATTAGTTAAAAGTGTCCATGGGTGCCCAGGTGGCCGCTTTACAAATGGCAGTAATCAGCACATTGTTTAGAAAGGCAATCGAGGTAGATAGTGAGTGAGTGGAATGCATTCAAGTTCCAGGTAGGCTTCGCAGTTTGTGTCATCGGTAGCAAAGGTGGATACACCCTGAGATCCATTTGGAAAGGTATTGTTTGGATAGGGCTACTCCATTCCAGCTTTTAGCAATAGAGACAAATAAGTGTGGTGAATGCCTGAAAGATTTTGTTCTGCCAAGGTAAAAGGCTAATGATCGTCTGGCATACAAGGTTTGCAGTGTAGCTTCATGTTGGTTGCCATGCGGCTTTAGGAAGAAGGAGGGAAGGTGGATAAGAGGATGACACCTTGGGTAAGAATTTCAGATGGGGTCATAATGTGACATTGTCTTTGTGAACGATTGCATATGGCAGGTACACCATGAGACCGCCTATTGGTTCTGTGTCCAGTTTGACCTGTGTACAATTTTGGTCATCAATGCATAGAAAAGATGTAGAAAAATTAGAAAAGATCCAGAGGCAAGCAACAAAGATGATCAAAGGGATGGAATTCAAGCCATATTAGCAAAGGCTGAAGGAACTGGGTATGTTTAATTTGGAAAAGAGGAGATTAAGGGGGATCCGGGGGATACAATAGTAGACTTTGGATACTTGAAAGGCTGCCATAAAAAAGATTGAGAAAAGTTCTTCTCTGTGGCAAAAGGGGAACAGGACAAGCGACAATGTGTTCAAACTACTGCATAGCAGATTTAGATTAAATCTCAGGAAAAACTTCCTAACTGTAAGAACAGTAGAACAATGGAAAAGATTGCCTTAGGTGGTGCTGGAGGTGCTGGAAGTCTTCACTAGAGGCTTTCAAAAGGAGGCTGGATAGTCATCTGTCTTGAATGGTTTAGACAGGGCAGGGGTTTAGACTAGATGACCCTGGCAGTCCCTTTTAACCCTACGATTCTACCCATCAGATGGATGCGATGGTAACAAGAAATACTGTTTTCACTGATAGTTGTATGTAGGGACACGTTACCATGGGCTCAAACAGGGGACAGGTGAGACAGTGCAAAACTAAACTGGGATTCTAAAATAGGATGGGGTCTTGTATGTGAAGGTACCTGTATTGAAGGCTCTAAGGGATCTTTTTGTTAGTGGGTGGGTAAATATGGAATGACCTTCTTTCTTGCAGTGGAATGCAGTGATGGCGGCCAGGTGTATGCCAATAGAGCTTGTGGACAATTCTGCTTTTCTAAGTTTTAGAATAGTCTAGAAAGGAGCATTCGTTGCACAGTCATGTTTGGTGTTGCACCAAATCCATTATCTTTTCCATTTATTGAGATAAGTAAAGCGAATTGTATCCTGTTGACTATTTAAAAGAATCCCTTTTACCTCTTTTGAACAGCTCATCCACGAATCCTGGAACCATGAAAAAGCCATGCCTTCAGATGGAGGAGTTCTAGATTGGGAAGGAGGATTTGCGTGTGTCCTGCAAGAGGAAATGTGAAGTCAACTGTACTGTGATTGGTGGACAGACCGTCATGCCCACAAGGTATGGGTACCAAATCTGTAGTGTCAATGTTGGGGCTATGAGAATGACTATAACTTGTTCCCCCTGTATCTTGTGAAGCACCTTCAACAACAGGGGAATGGGAGGAAAGCCGTAGAGTAGGGGCACATCTCATGTAATGAGGAAGGCATCCCCCAGACATTGGTGACCCAGACCCGCTCTTGAGCAGAACTGTTGGCATTTGACATTTTTGGGTGTGGTGAAGAGATCTATGCTCAGGAATCTCTAGTGGTTAAATGTGTGCTGTGGGGCTCTTGTGTCTAACTCCCAATCATGGTCTTGGGAGAATCTCATGCTCAGTGAGTCTGCTGTGGTGTTCTGGTGTCCAGGTAGGGTTAGGTCCAAGATGTTGATGTCTTGCTGGATACACCAGTTCTCAGGTTCTGTCCCAGATCAACGGTGGTTGAGAAGGAACTGAGGGTGGTTGGACCGCACAGTGCTATATAGACATTGCTCACAGCCATGAGATGGGGAGGAATGCATGTGTGGTCCAACGGGCACTGCTACTGAAGATCTCCAATCTCAGGTGCAGGGGGCAGTCCTACACCTACAGTGGAGCACCCACAGGGTCACTACTCAAAGAAGAAATGTTAGTTATAACTAATTTCAGAGACTGCTCATTAGGACTAAAGTAATTTTCATGATAAACGCAGACACAGATGAACTATTGTCTGACTAAAGGCCATGTTTTAAGAGGCCTATCATGATTGATGGGGTTGAGTGGAAAGTAAGGTAGTTACAGGGGAGTTTTACTTTGAATTTTCGGGGTTCATTTGTACTCAGAGCTCAAGACAGGAGAACCCCACACAAGCAAACAATGGCTCCTGCAAATCCTCTTGAGAAATGAAATCATGGAGTTCTAGTTATGGCTTTATACAAACCTGAAGCCATCTGTCCTGCGGGGAGCAGCTAACCCTTCACAGTGAAAATCTCTGTGTAATGCTGAATTGCTATATACACAGAGTAGAATGAGGCCTTAGAAAGCAAGTTTGATTCTCTTTTGAGAGATGAAAGATAGTTGTTCAGTTAAGGAGCTAGAGTGGGATTAACATAAGAATGTCCATAATGAGTCAGACCAAAGGTCCATCAAGCCCACTATCCTGTCCTCTGACAGTGGCCAATGGCAGGTGCCCCAAAGAGAATGAACAGACAGGTATCAAGTGATCCATGCCCTGTCACCCAATCCCAGCTTCTGGCAAACAGAGGCTAGGGGCACCATTCCTGCCACCCTGGCTAATAGCCACTGATGGACCTATCTTCCATGAATCTATCTAATTCCATTTTGAACCCCCATTATAGTATTGCCTTCACAACACCCTCTAGATTCCGAAGACCTGAGTTCTATTCCCAGCCTTCCTGTATGATCATTGGCAAGTCACCTAATCTTTTTGTGTTTCACCTCCTCAGATGTAAAATGGAAATAATAATATGTTGTTTCTTGTCTATTTAGATTGTGAGCTTTTCAAGCACTACCTCTTATTATGGGTCTGTACACTTTTTAATGGGACCCTGATTTTGGCTGGGGAGTCCAGGCAATACTCTAATGTAAATAAATAATGATTAATAATTATATCAGAATACTGTTTGGATTCTATATGTATTGCATAAAATGCACCATCAAATTCATTAGACTTTATTTTTTAGTTTAGCCACGAAATAATTTAACTAAAAAGTTGGTTACAAGACTGAACTAGTTGAATGGTCGGAACTATAGAAAAAAGCACGTTAACTATTAAACTCTGCCACCTAGTGGGAAACTGAGAAATATCATATTAACAAATCTCAAAAAGCTCATACAATGTATTCCAAAAGTTGTGATCAGTGGAATGAACAATGTTAAAGAGATATTAGATGGTTATGCCCATTCCCCCAAAAGGGCAAGAATCCTTGCAGAGAAGTCGTAGCTGATTTTCACTGATATTGCACATGATATTAACCAAAAAGTTGAGGCATTAACATATCTGCCTGTAGTTTACTGTTGCTTTAGTTCCTGAGTACCGATCAACGAGAGGGTGGCAGCTCCCTGTGAATGGGGGGGAAGAGGGATAGGAGGGGGAGCAAGGGGAGACACCGAGACTTGGCAGCCAGAGCTAGGGAGACAGCTGGCTCCAGGCCATGAAGGAGCATCTGGGCAGTTCCTACTGCTATTCCTCAGCAGCTGGTGCCTAGTGCCCTGTGCTCCCCCATCCTTGGCGGCTGGCACACCATGTGCCAATATCCTCTTGCCTAGGTGCTGGTGCCCTGTCCCCTATGCTGCTGGATGCATGTGTGCAGGGCCGGTTTTAGGCACTGCAGGGCCCGATTCAAAAGAGCTGCCGCCAAAGGCAGCGGCAGGACTTTGGCGGCAGCTCTATTGGCTGTGCCGGTGCCTTCGGTGGCACATTGGCGGAGAGTCCTTAGGGGCACGGGGCCCTCTTAGGGGCGCAGGGCCCGATTCGGGGGAATCGGGTGAATCGCCCCAAAGCCGGCCCTGCATGTGTGCTCCTGCTGAAACCAGGATAACTGTGCAGAGAAGACAGATCCTCCATTGCCAAAGCAAAGAGACAGCAGTTGTGGACCAATCTTACATTTCAGACCCTGGGCCACATCTCCAGCTAGTGTCAATCAGAATCATATCATTTACTTCCATAGAGCAATTCTGATTGACACCAGCTGAAGATTTGGCACATTGGGTGTCTCTCTTTCCCAAAGGCCAGCCATACACCCAGGCATTAAACATCACTCTGCTCAGGATTCATGCTGACTGGTAGTTTCTTGTATCATAGGCAGAGGTCTAACTTCAAGTCTAAGCTTCCTGATGACCAGTGTATATCCATTTGTTCTTCTGTCCACATTGGTACTGAGCTTAAATAATTCCTCTCCCTCCCTGGTATTTATTCCTCTGATATATTTATAGAGAGCAATCATATCTCCCCTCAGCCTTTCTTTTGGTTAGGCTTTAAAACACGCCAAGCTCTTTGAGTCTCCTTTTCATAATACAGGTTTTTCCATTCCTTGGATTCATTCTTAGGAGCCCTTCTCTGTACCTGCTTCCAGTTTTGAATTCATCCTTCTTAAACATGGAGAGACCAGAACTGCACACGATTCCAGATGAGGTTTTCACCTAGTGCCTGTATAAACAGTACTAACACCTTATCTTTGCTGGAAATAACCTCGAGCCTGATGCCATCCCAAAAACCAACATTAGCTTTTTTCAAGCCATATTCATATTGGCGGCTCATAGTCATTCCTGTGATCAACCAATTACTCTGAGCGTCCTTTTCTCCTCCTCTGTTACTTCCAAGTGATGGTCCGCCAGTTTATAACCAAAAATTCTTGTTATTAATCCCTAAATGCATTGACCTTCACTTTTCACTATTAATTTCATTCTCTATTACTATTACTCCAGTTTACAAGGGCACCAAGAATCTTTTCTATAGGATATCCCAGTCCCTCTCTGTATTGCAACACCTCCCAGCTTCGCTGTCATCCACAAACTTTATTAGCACATTTCCCACTTTTTGTGCCAAACTCTAGCAATAATAAAGATTAATAAGATTAGTCCCAAAACAATCCCTGAGGAACTCCCCACTAGTAACTCCTTCCGCCTGACAGTTCACCTTTCAGTACGACCCATTGTTAGTCTCCCCTTTAACCAGCTCCTTATCCACCTTTATCAATTTTCATATTGATCCCCATCTCTTTCCAATTTAGCTAATAAATTTCTCCATGTGGAACCATAATTCAAATTAGCCTTACTAAAAATTGAGGTAAAATTAGATCCACTGCATTTCCTTGTCTAAAAAAATCTGCTTACCTTCTCAAAGAAGGAGATTCAGGTTGCGTTGGCATAATCTACCTTTTGTAAAACCATGTTGTCTTTTGTCCCATTTACCATTTACATCTCATGTCCTTAACTACTTTCTCCTTCAAATTTTTCAAACCTTGCATACTACAGATGTCAAACTAACAGCCTGTAGTTATCTCATTACATTTTTTTCCTTTCTTAAAAATAGGAGCTATCGTTAGCAGTCTCCAGTCAACAGATACAAATCCTGAGTTTACAGATTCATAAAAATTTCTTGCTTAATGGTGTGCAATTTCATTGCCAGTTCCTTTAATATTTTGGATGAAGATTATCTGGCCCCCCAATTTAGTCCCATTAAGGCTGTTTCGAATGGCTTCTGCCTTGGATGTGGTAATATCTACCTCCCATTATCCTCATTCCCATGTGTCAGTCCTTCCATTATCCCTAAGCTCCTCATTAAAGGACATGAGGCAAAGATTTGTTGTAATATTGTGGGCCATGGCCTAAATTATCCTTAAACCTCCACTCCCTCCTCATTGTTTGCGGTCCCACTTTTCTTTCTTTGTTTTCTTACTATTTATATGACAATGGAACCTTTTACTATGGTTTTATTCCTTTGCAAGGTCAATTCTAACATGCGCCTTTGGCCTTTCTCACTTTATCCCTACATGTTCTGACCTCAATAAGGTAAGCTTTCCTTGCTAATCCCTCCCATCTTCCACTCCTCGTAGGCTTTCTGCTTTTTCTTAGTCACCTCTCTGAGATGCTTGCTCATCCAGCTTGGTCTACAACTCCTGTCTATGAGTTTTTTCCCCTTTCTAAGGATGCAGGCTTCTGATACATGCATCTGATGAAGTGGGTATTTACCCATGAAAGCTCATGCTCGAATATGTCTGTCAGTCTATAAGGTGCCACAGGACAATTTGAGGCTTCTGATAGTTTCTGCAACCTTGATTTTAAATAAATCCAGGCCTTCTCCGCCTTTAGATCCACAAGTTCTTCAGTCCAATCCACTTCCATAACTAATTTCCTTAATTTTTTAAAGTTAGCCCTTTTGAAATCAAAAACCCAAGTCCCAGATCTATTTTTGTTTATCCTTCAATTTAGTTTAAACTGAATTAGCTCATGATCACTTGAACCAAGGTTGTCCCCTACAACCATTTCTTATATGAGGTCCTCACTACTCACCAAAATCAAATCTAAAATGGCATCCCTTCTTGTTGGTTCAGCAGCTACTTGGTGAAGAAATCCATCAACTACTGAATCCAGGAAAATCTGAGCCCTATTACTACTACTAGCACTTGTCCTCCAGTTTATATCTGGGAAGTTAAAGTCTCCCATGATCACACAATTCTCATTAGTATTTACTTCATTAAAAACATTGAAGAAGTCTATATTCATATCCAGATTGGATTCCAGCGGTCTACAGCACACCCCAAGCACTATCCCAGGGGAGGCTCTAGTAGCTTTCTTCCCCAATGTGATTTTTGCCCAGACAGACTCTTTCTTATCCATTCCATCACTTAATATTTCTTTACAGTCTACCTCATCATTGATATACAATGCTACTCCACCTTTGCCTTTATTTCTGTCTTTCCTAAGCAGCACATACCCTTCAATACCTGTACTACAGTCATGAGTACTATTCCATCATGTTTGTGTTACCCCTATAATATATGGTTTCACTTCCTGCACCAATAGCTCCAGTTCCTCCATTTTGTTACCTAGGCTCCTCGCAGTAGTGTACAAACATCTTAATTTTTGCTGTTTGGCTTCTCTCACATTCTTTACCCGATTAGGCACAGACATTCTACCAGCAGTAGCACCTATTAGACTGGAATCTACATTACCCTTCCTCCTTATGTCCATTCTCCTACCCACAGCTGTATCCTTTCTTACTTTGTTTTCTTCCCTCTCAATGTTAAAATCCAGTGTGGAGATTACCTGGACATCTCCCATCCTTCTCCCCCAAATTCCTAGTTTAAAGCTCTTTTAATCAGTTGTGCCAGCCTCCATCCTAGAAGTCTATTTCCCTCCCTACTCAGGTGAAGTCCATCCTGAGAGAACAGTCCTCTGTCCATGAATGCCTCCCAGTGGCCCTACATCTCAAAGCCCTCCTTATAGCACCACTGCCTGAGCCATCTGTTGATCATCACAATCTTGTCACACTTTTATTGTCCTTCTCTAGGAACAGGCAGAATCACACTGAAGATCACCTGAGCCTAGATTTCCTTAAGCATCTTCCCCAGTCTGGCATAGTATCCCTTGATAAGTTCCAATGAGAATCTAGATGTATCATTTGTTCCCACATGAAGGACAATCTATGGATTCTTCCCCACACCCTTTAGGATCCTTGTCAGCCTCAGGTCCACATCCCATATCTTAGCACCCAGCAGACAGCACACCCTTCTGTTCTCTGGATCAGCTCTATTTAGAAGCCTGTCTGTGCTTCTCAGTAAGGAATCCCAATCACATAGACCTGCCTTTGCCTGGTGATGGTGCAATTCTCCAGTCTATCCTCTGTTCCCTCTGGCCGCAAGTCCTCTCAATTCCTATTGTCCCTTGCAATCCTCCGCAACCCACCCTGTATCCTCCTGGGGCTCATATTTGGTTTTATCTCCATTGACTCTTCCCCTCATCCTATAGGACCAGCTGCTCTTCTCTTCTTCCTTGCCCTCTCACTTCAGTGACCCCCTGTTGTGCCCCTTCTTCATTTTCCAACTCCGCAAACCTGTTCCTGAGTTCTATTTTTCCTTCACTAGCCTGTCTTTTCCTCTGCCTGGTTCTCTTGGTCACATGCTTCCACTGTCCACTTCCCTCACCCAGCAGTCTCCCCTCAGAATTCTTTGGCCCTGTTTCCATCTGCAAGTCTGAGTTTTTCCCTTCAGTCTCCTCATGTCTTTGCTCCATCATCTGCTCGAACACCCTTCTAAACTCAACCAGATTTGCACACAACTCCACCCACAAAGCTCTCCTGCAGGATATGTAGTGACCACATGCTTAACCAAGGAAAGCTCAAAGCCCTACATCATTAGAACAAATTCTCATTGTCTTCTCATTTCAGAAGGGATGGCTTCTGGTACCATCTGAAAGCTTCCCTTTTTCAAATAAACCCTTTCAGGAGTATAACAACATGTGTCATAAGAACCAATTGTGATGCTAGTTTTCATGTCGAATTCTGTTATACTCAAATGTGGACTGAGATTGCTAGCTCATTTTATGCAGGCCATTGAATAGCCATCAATTATCATTTTCAGTCAAAGCACTCAATCAAAGGGCTGAATCTGAACACTCACAAATCATTGGAAAGTTTGGAATAGGAGAGAGCTTTGCAGCTGATCTTATTCTGAATCAAACCAAAACTCCCTATCTGAACCACACCTGAAATTTGGATCCAGATATAGATCTTGTTTAAACATTACCAAATGAGCTGAATTTGATCTTAAAGTGAAAGACTCCATAGCGTGTTACCAGTTATCCAGCCCCATGCTCGGTGCAATTCTGGAGATGTTCACCTCGTGGCTACTCACTTGAGTCCTAGAGGAGCATTGTGCAGGGCTTTCATGCTCAATTATTCTGTGACTCAATGGGTAGTTCAGTCCACACTTTTATTGCAGCCCAATGTATTTGAACAGACACCCTTGTATGTTGCTTTGACGGCACTTTCAGGCTGAGGCACAAAACTCTATAGAGGATGCTAAAGTATCCAAACCTCTTGGAGCTACAAAAGTGGGCTAAAAGCCACTTGAGAACTGGCCTTTGGTCTTTCCCATCATCTACTTCTCAGTTTCCCCTCCTAGAGATGAAAAGTTTGGAAAGTTCTAACAAGAAAGGCTCCTCTGTGCATGCAAATCATTGCACGTCAGCCAGTCAAGCACATCCCCTGCCTCCTGGCTGCATCAAATTGTGATCTGCTTTGTCCTCCCAGTCTCTTACCTCCAGGACTGACTTCTGTCTCCTGTGACTGCTTGGGAGTGGGATGAGTTTGGCAGCTGAAGGAGCCAGATGTCAAGGTCTGCAAAGAAAGCTCCCAGCAGCGGCAGCTGCTTGTCAGTTCACCTTCCCCTGTGGCTTTGCATTTGGCTCTGGTGCTGAATTTGCTGGTGGCCGCTGTTGGCCTTGCCTGAGGGTCTAGCATGGGATCAGTTCCCTGTGGAAAACTTGCTTTCTCCTCCTAAAAGTCAGTTCCCAGTGATTTGCAGCTCAGGGGAAAATGTATACTTCCTTCCCCAGTATCTTTCAGGGAAGGGTTTATGTCCAGCAGTTCCTTGTACAGAATTGTGTTATTAAAAGGAAAATTGTTCCCCTCCTATGTCTACATATTCATTCACAATAATACTATACAACTCTTTTTTGAGGGGGAGGGGAAAGAAGAGTAATATCTCGGTACTGGTGCCACGGCTAAATGTTCGCTTGTGTTTTATGCTAATGACACTTTGCAAGTACTTTTTTCATCAACAGGCTTCAGAGTGCTTTACAGAAATGATTCAGCATTTCTATCTCCTTTTGTCAAATGGGAAACTGAGGCATGGAGATTAAGGCAAACAATTTCTAATTTGGAAGCTCACAAGTTAGGCAACTAAACAATATTTAGGCACATAAATAAGTAATTTGATTTTCAGGACAAGACATTACCCATACATCAATGGGAGTGGCGGCACACAGAAGCAGCAGGGTCTAGTGCAGTGGTTCCCAAACTGTGGGGCACAGAGAGGGACATGGAGGACCTGGGTCAGCCCCCACAGGGGGTGGGGAGGGACCGCCACCACCCCCACCACCAGCCATAGCTCCACTCCATCCCCTGCTCTGCCTCAAGCCCAGCTCCAACCCCAGCCGCAGCTCCAGTCTGCTCCAAGACCAGCTCCAGTCCCAACCGCAGCTCTGCTCTGCCCCTAGCCCATCTACACTCTGCCCCCTGCACAGGTCTGCCCTCATTCCCTCTCTGCCCCCAGGTCAGCTCCTCCTTTAGCCCCAGCTCCTCCCCCATCCCTAGTTCTGCCCCCACCTCTGCCTTCAGCCCAAGCTTCTCGGCTGAGGAAGCCTTGGCTGTGCAGTAAAGCAGAGACGGCATGGACAGATTCCATTACTGGTAAGCAGAGGCAGGACAGGAAAAGTTTGGGCATCACTGGTCTAATGGATAGTGCACTAGATGGGAGTAAGGAGATCTGGGTTTGTTCTATTCTTGACAATGCTATTGATAAGATGTATGATCTTGGATAAGTCTCATAGACTTTGAGGACAGAAGGGACTATCATGATAATCTAGCCTGGCCTCCTGCACATCGTAGGCCACAGAACCTAACCTTCCCTCTCCCATAGTAGGGCCATAACCTGTGGCTGAGTTACTGAAGTCCTCACATCTTGATCTAAAAAGTTCAAGTTGCCATTTACTCTAGTTCAGACCAGCAGGTGACCCATGTCCCATGCTGCAAAGGAAAGTGAAAAACTGCCAGGGTCTCTGTCAATTCCTTCCTAACCCCAAATATGGTGACCAGTTAGACCCTGAGCATGTGGATGAGAGACAGTGCCGGCTCTGGGGGGGGCGGTGCAGGGTCCAGGATGACTCCCCACTCTGCCCTGACTCTACCCTTTCCCCCAAGACCCTGCCCCTGCCCTGCATCTTCTCGCCCTGTTCTGCCCCCGCCCCTTCCCACCTCTGCTCATAGCCATCTTGTAATCAACTAATATACACAGGTCTTTCTCCTCTTGTCACTTTCAAGTGGTAAATCCCCAGTTTATAGCAAAAATTCTTGTTGTTAATCCCGAAGTGTAAAACCTTGCACTTTGCACTATTAAATTTAATCCCTCCAGTTTTCAAGGTCATCCAAATCTTGTATGATATTCTGATCTTCCATATTGGCAATACCTCTCAACTTTGTGTCATCCACAAATTTTACTAGCGCACACCCACTTTTTGTGCCAAAGCCATTAATGAAAATATTAAGTGAGACTGGTCACAAGACCGATCCCTGAGGAACTCCACTAGTAACCTGCCTCCAGCTTAACAGGCCACCTTTCAGCATGACCTGTTGTGGTCTCCCCCTCACCAGGTTCTTACCTATCTTTTTATTCTCTCTCCGAGTTAGGTATCCCATTGTTCTAATAATGCTTATTAGTGTAGATGAGGCTGTTGTCAACTCTGTCATATCCTCTTTGAGGAGTGTGGAATGGTCACACTCTTTTTCCAGTGCTAAGTGTTTTGCAGCCATGATTTCCACTGCTCCTCTAAGCCTGGTCAGCTCTGCGGGGTAGGAAGTGATACCAATTTGCGCTTCTGGGCTCTTTGAAATAGTCCTACAAGAGTAAACGAATTTTCTGTTTATTTCACCTCATCAATTTAACATTGGTCTTATTTTTACAATAGAAATCTTCAGAATCAGTAGTTGTTACTACAGAATCATGAGACAACCAGTAGATGGCACCACAGTACAGCAATTAAAAAAGACATAAAAATAGTCGAGAGTACAGAAGCAAAAACCCTGTTATCGCTATTACCAACTCTTCCCTGTCTGACTTCATTTCACCTCAAAAATGTCTTGGATAAAGATCAATTTCCCATAATAGATATCAGATCCTAGCAATATCAGAAAGCAACCCCTCCTCATCTCTCTCTAAGTCTTCCCCTCCCCTCAGTATTTACATATATAAAGGATTAGAATGGGGGGCTAGGAGACAGGACCCCTTGTTTCTCTTTCTGATGCAGTTTTGGACTCATTGTGTGACCTTGGGCAAGTCATTTCACCTCTCTGTGCCTCAGTTTCTCCATCTGTAAAATGGGGGAAATGATACTGACCTCCTTTGTGGTGCATTTTAATAGTGAGTTAATTTTTTTGAAATTTTAAAAAAGTGAGAAAAATTGACCAAATTTTCATGATTCCTTTCCCTGTTCCCCCACCATTTCTCAGCCAGCTCTTGTTTTGATACTTTACTCATCTCTTATAATTCCCATCCCTTCCAGTTCCTTTTCTATTAGACCCCCCGGATTGGTTTTACTTGTTTGAGGCTGGTTTTCATTATAATCTGGTTTATATTGCTATGAAGGGCCCTAAGCATCTTGGCAGAGAGTTCGGTATAAAAACCATCTTTCTTCACTAAGATATTACTAATTCAAACTCTCCATGGGACTTGTATTCCTAAATCACTTACACATTTTTGAAAATCCCACCCCATGTTCCTTTGAAGGGCAGCTTGGCCCAGTGGATAGGACATTAGACAGGGACTCAGAATACAGGGTTTCTATTCCTTCCTCTGCCACTGACTTGCTAGATGACCATGGCAGAGTTACTTAATTCATCTGTTTCTTTCCTCGCCCCTTCCACACCTTGTTTATTTAGGGGCAGAATCTGACTCTGTATTATGACTAGTGAATTTGTGAGCTGCTTTTGCTGCATGAATAGGAGCTGCTGTGCTGTGCGTAGTGGTGTTGGGCTGTAGGTATGTGTACGTGCACCATTTGAGATCACCATCTACTGAATAAACAGCTCATGCTGGGCGTAAACTGTGAGATCACAAGTGAAAAATAATAGCATTCAACAAAAAAAATTGTCTTTGGCTTTAACTAGCAGGCTAAGGAGGAAGAGATACACAACCATAATGTGCCGATACCGTCCCCTGAGGGGGCCCTTGTTTTCCTGGCCCACTGCCAACAATGTAAAAAATCTTGTGAAGAAGTAAGAACCACATTATTCTGTAACAGCCCTGGAACTTGAAAAAGGGTTTCATGTTGACAGAATGTTTTAAACTGAGAGGCACATTAGGAACACTGACTTGTACGGCTATTTCTGCACAGGGATAACTGGATTTGACAGCTTTGTTAAGTGTAATTCAAATGGATATCACAGAGCTAGCAAAGTGCCACAGAAATGGCAGGTGTGAAAGCTATATAAGTGGCATATTTTCTATGACCAAGCCAAGTGGTTGGAGAATACTTATGGTTTGTGTCATTCATTCAGACTGTGAATAACTCCCAGCAGGATGGTGCTAGTGATGAATCACATCCTGTCAAAGAGCTGCTGTTAGGTTATACTTTTAACAGCCTACATATATTTAAATAATTCCACAGAACCTGCTTTAGTTGCCTAAGTGTTTACAAAAGAAGAAAGCTTTCCAGTGGGATAAAGTGTTTCTCTTACCCAGTGGTGTACAGCACTATGGCTTCTGCCCAATGAAGCTGTTTTTCAAATGGAAAATTAGGCTTTTGAGAAAATAAAGTTTTTCAGAAAAAGTGTCCACTTTCCCTACAAAATTTAATATTTTCTGTGAAAAACCACATGGACAAAAACTGAAATATTTTGTCCCAAAACCAAAATACTTCATTTGGCAATATTGATGTGGTACCTCATGGAAGTTGTAGTTTCATTGCCTTGTGTCTCTGTTCTTATCTATGGGTTGTGCTCCTCAGCTGGCTACATCTCCCATGATACACCATGGTCCTCCTTAAAGGGAAGATTACAGTGCACCATGGGAGATGTAGTCTAACCAGGGAAACCAGTTTATAGAGAAGAGTGGAAGCATGAGGCACTTGAACTATAGCTCCCATGAGGCATCATGGCAGCATTTCCAAATAGAAATATTTTGGGTTTTGGCCGACATTTTTCTGTATTCAAATTTTTGCCAAAAATAAAAAAAATTCTATGGAAAAACTTCATTTTTAAACAGCTCTGTATAGCACCCATTTCTCTCCCTGACGCATCACAAGGTTTTACACAAAGTTGTTATTTAAGCACACTATTATAGTGCCCTTCACAACTCTGATCCGGTTGATGAACTATTTAATGAAGTCCACTGCCTGCTACTTATATTTTTCTCAGTTAATAATGGTCAAAGGATCACAACTGGTATACAAATCAATTATTTCGATCAACATTCACTACACCCAGTGTAAATGTCTTTAGCATGAGTTTCCCTGAAACATCTTGCCCAAATTCCATACCAAAGCATGATGGAGGCTCTGCAAGACTCTGCTCTTAGGGACCAACCCCACTGAAAATTGAGAAAATAAAATTGAGTAATATAATTCCAATTATATGCAAAGTCTATAGCTGTTTGTCATTTATGGCACTTCCAGATGAATGAACCATGTAGGACAGCAGTTCCACTGTCTTTTGTTCACATTACAGTAGGGGACTCTAAAAGCTGCAGCTGGTGGACTTTGTTAAACAGCCCAACAACTACAGCAGAGACCAGAAGGACATTAATAATTGTGCTATAATAACAGCTTTACATGGAGTTAAGGTGAATTACAGTTTCCCACCCAAATATTTGACCTAGAGCTGCCAGTGATCAGCCTCTCCAGGCTGACTCCTTTGATGGATCAATTTGGAATGCGTTAGTGGCAATAGTCACCACTTTAAATAAAATACAACTCACCTTAACATTTTTTGGAAGTAGTCATGGAGTTTATGATGCCCAGCGGGAACAGCAGTAGAGGGTCATCTGGAAGGAACAGTGAAGCATTTTGAGCTCTCAGCTGGGAAACTGCAAGAAAGAGATGGAGAAAATATCTGTGTTCTCAATGGTTTGCAAGACACTGATGAAGAACTTTGGGTCAATAAGCCACTGAAAGACACAGAAAATCAAATCTGTGGTAAGACTATACTGTACATGTATTGGAAAATGCCAGATTATTAGAGAGAACTTAATCAAATCCCATTGTCTTTACTGATACCATGCTCTGGGGACTTCTGAGGCTAGACATAAATGAAGATGCTGGGTTTTTTTTTTATTTACAGTAAACCTGGAACCACTCCTTAAGGGAAAAAGAAGGAAATACTAGTGATGCAGGAACCACAGACATTTGGACTGGGGCAGTTCCACTAATCATGCAGCTGGGGCACTGTCTCATTGAGAAAAATAAGGAACTTGAATAAAAGAAAAAAAATCTGTCTTCACCTTTGTCTTGTAGATTGTAAACTCCTTAGTAGAGGGACTGAGTAGTTTATTTGGGTTTTGTCCATAGCTGAGCACATGGGTGGTGCATAAAAATAATATAGATAAAAATAATCCCAGTGGTATGTACCATTCATAGTGGTTAAACTACCTAAGGGATCTTTCAGATGACGGGCCCAAACTGTATGGCGCATACATAGTGGGCTCCAAAACAAACTAAGACATTAACATGCCCCTTTTCTTGGGCCATTAATTTCCTATGTTGTGAAGAATCAAGTCTTTATATCTAACATATTCTACAGTGTCTTTTATCTCAAGGGATCTTTGTGGTCTATACATATAGGAAATGCATCACCTGCCACAGGAATGTTGCCTCCTCTTGTCAGGAGAACCATCTGTTACTTAACAGTGCACAGCAACACTACACAATACTTGCTGATAGGACATTTTTGGGCACCACATACTGCAATTTAAGACAGGAACTAAAAAAATAATACCATATCCTACTGAAATTGGATAGAGAATCAAGGTAGGAAGAATGGAATTTACCATTATAGAATTTGGCCAGGAATCTGGAAGAAATTCACCTAGTGCTGCAAAAATGTGCCACAGGTTCTTTAATAATAACTATACAGGAGCAGGAATAGAATGTCATAAAAACTTAATGAAATCCCAACAAACCCCTGAACACACATGTGAGGGGGTCTGGTTCAACAAGTGGAAAGAAAAAGATTGCAAGTTAGGTAATTGTAATAAATACAGGACTAACACCAGCCACTCCAAAACTCAGCATCTTTCAGGCTTGAGTTCCATGAATTGGGAAGTCAGTTCCACACTATTTGCTATACCTCAGTTTTACATTCCATATGAAAGACTGTCCTCCAGCTGCACACCACTTCCTAATGCCCAGCTTGTTCATGGATTCAACACTGACTTACAGGGACAAGTGCCACAAACAGAACTGCCTGCACGACTTCCTACAGCACCTATAAAAGATGTTCTTTGCAGACCTCCTGTTCAAGGAGGCTCTTCAAATCTGAACTTGCTTTTCTAATGAAATGAGGAAAGATCAAACCCCTCAGTGGTAAGGATGAAGAAGTGCTCTGCTTTGTACCTACGGGCCATTAGCTGTTAATAGACTTGTTTTGTATTTAGCTCTACAGAGAGGTACCCGTTGGTCTTTTACAATGAGTTGTTTTCCTTTTATCAAACTGTTTGCTGAATGCTATGCTCTTATTAATAGTGGCCAAACAATAGAGCTGCAATATGTACCATTCTGTGGCAAAGCTCTGTTTCCTTATGAGACAATTAATCATATGACCCTCTGTTAGCCTGCAGATTTTGCAACTGTCACATGGCTGCATCAGGCAGGTACTTCAGTCACCTATTTGGACTTTCTTTAAACGCCCTACAAAAACAAACAAAAGACTTGGCCTTGCACTATACGTGCATGAGTACAGGATTTAGGCAGATGCAGAAAAGATCGAGAACTTCAGATAGACTCACAGAGATTTCATTTTGCAAGAGTACGTTAGACTTAAGAGCAAAATCTTACTGTAAAAAAAAAGGCGTGGTACACATGAGCGCTCATAAGAGACTCAGCTTTATTTCCGGGTCCCTCTTAGGTGACATTGATCAAGGTTACAAAAGGACATACCCTTTTGACACGGCAGAGGACGCCAGCAGCTACTGCTACATCTTCATTTGAAAAAGAAAATTAAACACAAGTAAAACAACACAACACAAAAACAACTAGTTAAAACATACACCCACCTGTCTGTGATGGACATCCTAGTAGAACACTGATCCCCTTTGGATTATTTTGTTTCTTTTTTGTCATCTATCAATAATTATCTCTGAACTTCAGTGGCTTTCAGATCACATAGCCACTTGTTCTCAGAACAGTTGCTTCTATAGTGTCTGTTCAGCTGCTGGTGATTTTCATTGTCCATGACTGGATGGGAGGGTGTTACTTCTACCAGCAGCATTGTAAGTATCCTCAGGAAACAGAGATTATTAACCTCTTTGGATTTGTTTAGAGATATTCTGTTCCTCTTGTAGGACTGACCCTCAGGGGTGGTTATGAAGCATAACCTTTGTGTACATGGTTACCTGGACAGGTTTCCTGCCACATTTTGTTGGAAGTCTAACATTCCCCACTTGTACTGGAGGTCACTGCTTGGCATTGTTGCTGTGGTATTTCTTCCTGTCATACAGCTATTTTGTAATTACTTCAGTGTCAATTTTCTTTGGATCAAGAAACTGTAACAATAGGAATCAGTGGATACTGACCTTGTCATATAACATGGATCAAAGTTACAAAAGGCTATATCCCTGTTACATAGTAAATGACAGAATTCACTGACTCCAGTGGCTACTGCTATATATGCTTTAGAAAAAAAAAGACAAAGAAAAAGAGGAAAATACATTGAAAATACCTGTTTCACATTATGTCTCTTTTTCCTGTTAGATGATGAGGATGTAATAATATCTTAGACATATATAGCATCCTTCATTCAAAAAAAGACCTTAGACACACTAACCATTTGAAAGAAACTAGAGGAGGAATTTTAGGTAGCCAGAATGTAGGGACTAGAATTTGGCCAGGTCACCATGAATCAGATTTTCACAGGTACTTTGGTTACCTTTGAAAATCTGTCCCCGAGGCTAACACTTTGGTAAAAAGAACTGAGGGTACGTCACGGATCACGAATTATCAAGACCTCAGGGTTTTATCTCCAATGTGTTAAATTCTCTATCACTTGGTGTCTTTATATGAAGACTGAATGTATTTCTAAAAGATATTCTGTAGTTCAACCATGAGTTTATGGGCTGGATGCAGGAATCACTTCCCTGAGTTCTATAGGCTGTGTTATGCAGGAAGTCAGACTAAAAATGTATGAGTCTTATCTGAAAGATGATATGTAAAACATAAATGCATCATCCAGGTTTATTAACAGAGGAGGAAGGCATCAGAACATGGAAATATTGGGGTTAAGAGAAGTGAATAAAGTCAGAGATAAAAAAAATCCATGGCTGGAAGGACTATGGACAACATGAAGGTAAAAAGAAATCCTAGTAATGGGACAGGCCCATTACTGGATGGAGATGGTAAAATTGTTAATAATGATGAAGAAGAGGGAGAAGCAGTCAATAAATATTTCTGTTCTATGTTTGGAAAGAAACATGACTGTGTGCATGTAGCACATAAGGATGAGGAAATACTTTCCAGTCTATTAGTAGGATGTTAAACATAATCTACTAGGAATAAACATTTTTAAATAAACCAGCCCAGATAACTTGCATCCAAGAGTTCTAAAAGAGTTGACTGAGGAGATCTCTGGCCCACTGCTATTAATTTTTAAGAAATCTTGGAATAGCGGGGAAGGTCCAGAAGACTGGAAGAGTGCTAGTTTTATGCCAATATTCAAAAAGGGCAGTGGGATGACCAGGGTAACAGAAGGTCTGTTAGCCTGACATCGATCCCAAGCAAAAATAATAATAAAGCTGATATGGGATGCAACTGATAAAAATTAAAGAATAGGAATATAATTAATACCAGTCAACACAATTTTATAGCAAATAGGTCTTCTCAAACAAAACTGATTTCATTCTTTGAGGAGATTACAAGTTTAGTTGATAAACGCAACTGCATATTGCAGGAGTGGCCAAACTTACTGACCACATGAGCCGTATACAACAATCTTCAGAGGTTCGAAAGCCAGGGCACACCTGCCACATGGGAGATGTCTGCCAGGGTTTGGGGCTTCGACCCCACTCCTGCTGAAGCTTTGCAGGTACATCCCACAGGCTGAAGTCTTGAGATCCCCCTCTCTGCTGGGCAGGAGCCAGAGGAGACACGTGAAGGGGTGTGTGTGGGGTCACACACCACCGATTTTTGCCAGGGTTTACTGGCCCTGCTCAGTCACATGGTGCCACCTGCACGGCAGCTGCTGGAGCTGGCTAGCTGGGAGCTGCAGCCATGGGGAGAGGCAGTGGCAAACAGTTGCGAGCTGCAGGGAGAGCCACTGATTTTCCTGCTGCCTCTCCCCGTTCAGCTAAAGCAGCAGCCCCTCCTTGCAGCTCCCAGCTCTTTGCCCCTACCTCTACACAAGGAGCTAACACCTGCGAGCTGTGGGTAGGGGCCACTGAGGGTAAGAGCAGGGATGAGCTGCCAACATCTTAATAACCGGTTCCCTATAAAAAGTTCTGATTTAAGGGAGGAGGACCGGGGAGGGGCCGGGGCGGGGCAGAAACATACTCGTGAGGCCGGGGGCCCCTGCAGGGCCTCGAGAAAATTGCCCCCCCACCCGGAGCTCTGGAGCTCGCAGCCCCCCCCCTTACCTTTCCTGCAGCTCAGCTGAGCTGCCGAGCTGGTGCCGGCTGCTGGCCATGCTGCAGCTGGGGGGAAATGGGGGAGGGGCTGGGAGACCCTCAGCCTCTCCAGCTGGGAATCCTGAGAGCAACAGGATGGTCCAGCCCGCTGACTGGAGTTCTTTGCCCACCCCCTGGCTCTTTAACAACCGGTTCTCCACGGAGGTCTAATATTAGCAACTGGTTCTTGGGAACTGGTGGGAACCAGCTCCAGCTCACCACTGAGTAAGAGGGTGTGTGTGCCTGGGGGGCCATGACTCAAGCTGTTAGGGGGTGAACTTTTAAATTGTACCCCGCACTCTCAGCTGGCATCAGTCATCTCTAGCGGAAGCTCCTAGCCCTCTCACCCTGCTGCTGGGCAGAAGCTCTGAGAACCCTAACCCTCCCCTCCCCAGTCTGCTGATGGAGATTATGGGGGATGTGAGGGGGCTCTGCAAGCCACACTTTAACTGTAAAAGAGCCACATGTGACTCGCGAGCCACAGATTGGTAACCCTTGGCATAGAGTAAGATACTTAGACTTTTGTAAGGACTTTCCGCATGCCATTATGATTAAATAATAGCACTGTACAATATCAATACAGTACGTTAAATAGACTAAAAACTGACTAATTGACATATCTCAAAATGTAATCATCAATAGGGAATCATCACCAAATTGGTATTTTTCCATTTAGGTTCTGCAAGAATCAGTACTAGGCCTGCCACTATTCTTCATTTTCATCAGTGATCTGGAAGTAAATAATAAAATCACTTCTGATAACATTTATGGATGACACAAAGATTGGTGGAATGGTAAATAATGATGAAGACAGGGTACTCTTACAGAGTGACCTGATTGCGTGGTAAGATGGGCCCATTCAAACAAAA
The DNA here is from genome assembly GCF_003597395.2 of Chelonoidis abingdonii. Classification (NCBI taxonomy): domain Eukaryota; kingdom Metazoa; phylum Chordata; order Testudines; family Testudinidae; genus Chelonoidis; species Chelonoidis abingdonii. The sequence goes on from NC_133778.1 coordinate 72,749,846, forward strand.
TATATTTGAATACACCAAATGCAAAATTATACATTGAGGAACAAGGAATGCAGGCCATATCTACAGAGCAGGAGCCCATATCCTGGAAAACAGTGACTCTGAAAAGGAGTCAGGGCTCAAGATGGACAAAAACTGCCCTCACTTTGATGCTGAGGCAAAAAAGGCTAATGAGATCTTTGGAAGAGGAGTAGTGAGTGGGAGTAAGACATTGGTGAGATCAAGACTAGAATTTGGCATACAGTTCTGCTGTCAACATTTTAAGAAAGATATTGAAAAATTGAAGAGGGTGCAGAGAAATGCCACAAAAAATGATGTACAAGATGGAGAAAATATCTTAGAGTGAGATGGTTGAAAAGCTCAATATATTTAGCTTATCAGAAAGAAGACTGAGAGGTTACTTGATTACTGTGTATAAGTAATAATAAGGAAGGGAGAAAATACCCAGTACTAATGGGTTCTACCATTTAGTGGAGAAAGGCACAACAAGAAGCAATAGCTGCAAGCTGAAGTCAGACAAAAATCAAATTGGAAATAAGAGGCACATTTTAAACAGTGAGGATGATGAACTATTGGAACAAACTACTAAGAGAAGTGGTGAATTTTCCATCTCTTGATATCGTCAAATACCTTTTTGGAAGATAGGTTTCAGTCAAACACAAGTTATTGTGCTCAATAAAGGGGTAACTGGATGAAATGTAATGGGCTTGTTTTCAAAAGTGCCTGCTAAAGGAACTGGGTCACTTCAATAACACAGTGTAATGGCAAGCAAAGTGCACACAATTCCATTTTGCCATGGTGGTTGGTTGGTAGCTATTAATATGCATGTAGCTCACTCTTTAGTAAAATTATTTTGCTCTTTTAATGTGCCCCCCCTCCCTTAAACAACAACCTTAATGAAAGAGGATGCAAATAATGATCATGAAAGCAGAGCAGAAGCTGTCTTCTTTGTGAATGGTTCCTAAAAATACACTTCTCTCATTGAAATCAGGCAAACAGTGGAGAGAACTGATATATAGCCAATAGCAGGATAGGGCCCCAGACGCATGCTTGATAGAATTAGTAAGTAATGTTTATTCTACCTTCTTCTATTTAACAGATTTGCATTACCTTGTTCTTAGCTGGCAGCATACCAGGTCAGCATTATAAAAAAAAAAATTTGCTAAGATGATTTATTTCCATGATAAATTCCATTAGATCACATTCCTGGAATTCAGTCATTGTGTTATAACTAATGCTCCGTCATTTATCTCTCATTCATATTTAGGGCATTGTTCTATCCTGGAGAGCAACCCTATAAAAATGGCATCACATTATCTCTTTACAACTTCAGGGGCCATTTGCTATTTTTTTTAGTGAAAGGATTTAAAGCCCTGCAAATTCAACCTGTGATCAGAGAGTTAACCTGGCTATTCTATGACTCATGCATAATCATCACCAGTAACAAAGATTCTGCAGTTAGAATTGTTAACCCTGCTGCTGGTAATACATGAACCAGGTCAGAATCCAGCTCATGCTCCCTCAGCTGACTTGAATCGACAGTGCTAAGATATGATAAAATCATCCTTTTGTTATTAAAGTGGATGAAATTTGCCATATACACAAGTTGCAGATCTGTTGAGAAAGAAGGTGCCATTTTTAGTTATTTGAATGACCGTAACATTTTAACAGAGACATTTTGAAGATTTCACCACAAGGGGGCAGGACAGCATTTTCTTTTTCTTATACAAGGAAACACTGGTAATATCAACTGACCACGTTCCCAAGTTTCAGTTCAACTTTTGTGTCGCAGCCACTAATTAATTCTCTTGTGCATATATTGAGGAAATATTCGGGACATTTATAGTGTATGGATTTTTTCTGGTGAAGATCCTGCATAGCTGGATTTGCAAAGTATGCTGTAGTATGAGAATGGGCTTTTGAGAAGCATTACATTGGGATTGGCCTAACACTGCTCCCATCCGAGTTAATGGGAGTTTTAATATTGATTTCAATGGGAGCAGAGTTGGGCCAATGTTATCAACCCACTGCACTTCAGAACAACAACTCTGTCATGTCAACCTCTGTGTTTGTAAAGCACCTTGCACATCCTGATCAGGACCACAGGGCACTACCATTGTAATAATATTTTCATACAGTGTGTGAATTGAATGTAGTTTTACACAGCACAAGATTACTGAGATAAATATTAATAAGGCAATGATGTGTACCCAAACAAAACAGCCCTTATATGCCTTGTGTAGCAGTTCACACGCCATCTTGGATGCTAAAGCTAGTTGTGAGTGAATCTCTAAAGGTGCACAGTGCAGGCTGGGTTTGGGTGTCTGTGGCAATGTTAGCCAAACAATCTCAGATTCATGAGTTTGCAACATTGGGCTAAAAAAAAAATTGTGTAAAAAAAGCTGTGTTGTGGGATTTTCAGAACTTTCAGCTTCTGGATGGACTGGAAATAAACCAAGAACAGCCTCTCTTGTGCTATTTTGTCATTTCTGCCTCCACTCCCAGCCAAAAGCTAGAAATGTGGAGCCTTGTGAGAATGAAATATATGGGGGAAAAGAAGTCAGCCAAACATTTTTGAACTTCCAATAAGGTTTAGCTCATACTGGTTTCAAAGTATGGGTGAAGGTTCAAGTCTCTTACTCCGAAATAGTTTGCTCATGTTCACGCTTTACTAATAAAACACTCTGCTCGTATAACTCCTTCCATTCAAACACTGTGCAGTCATGAATGAAGCACCCCAACAAGTGTGAGGGGTGGATCAGTGTTCCCATGCTCACTTTATAGATGGTAAACTGAACATAGAGGTGGTCTGTGGCAGTGTCAAGAATTATAATCCCACCTAGGTCTTATATAACATTTTTCAACAGTAGATCTCAAGGACCTTTAGCAAGGTCATCAGTATCGTTATTCCCATTTTACAGAGGCACCCAGAGGTAAAGTGACTTGCATGAGTGCACCCAGTATGCCAATAGCAGAACTGAGAACAGACTCCAGAGCTTCTGAATCCCATGTGAGTGCTCTATCCATTACTCAGGAGACTTCTGCTGCCTTGTTGTACTAATTTAATGACTAAATCACACTCCCTTTCCTTAATATTAAGTTAAAACTGTTTTGCAATATACAAGTGAGGTCATTCTAATATATAAAGTATTTTATCCACAAGAGAACTACATATGTTTTGATTCTGGGAAGCTAAAATCTACTTTTATAATACAGAGGAAATTCTTAGCTGACTAGATCCCAGATCCCACTGATACACAGCTCCTGACGCCTTGCCAATGAACATGATAAAATAAGCAGGGGTCAGGCCATTTCACATTTATCATGTGGTATTACCTGACCACAGACAGCATCAGCAGAAAAATTAACATCAAAGAAGCCTATTCTAAGGTCCTTTTGATGTTGTAAACCAGAACCCTGAGAGGATGCTTTAAATTCCCACAAAAGTAAAGACACATGAATGAGGAAAGGTTCATGATGCTGTTTTTTATATACAGAAACAGGATGTCTTGCTCCTTTTCATAGACTGCTGCCTTCTCAGAGCAAGAGCGAGCTTGAGTGCCCTTTCACCCAGGACCCCAAGTACAATGTTAGCTGGAATGCACAACAGATTCTTCCGAGGCAGCAGAAATTAATATTAATATGATTGACAATATCCATTCCTACAGATATAATAATACAGATGGGCCGGACCTTCACAGTTCTGATCTTGATCCAAACTTTCTTAATGTTTCTCAGTGTTGATCCCAGTGTTTAGGTTTTGACCTTTTCTAGGCTTGTTTTTTGTTTAGTTTACTAATTCCTGATGAGCAGATCGTTTTGCAGTATAAAATAAAGGGAATATTGCCCACTGTTTTGCATTAAAAAGTGAAAGGAGACTCCCTACAGGTTCAGACCTGAAACCCTTTCAATCAAGCTGGAAATCACAGGGAAACCCCTATCTTGTGATATTTTATGTAATTATGTTAAAAAAAGATTTTGCAACATGAACTGCAGATGTATATATGACTCACCTGAGATCCTATGAGCAGCCTGGTGTAACTGATGCTTCCCAATATCTACAGTACCATAGAAAAATGCATTCTGGAGTGGCTATTGTGAATTCAGACCCACCATGTGAGTTGATATATGTTGCTCTGCTGAAGACCTCCCACAGCCTGGATTGCAGAAACATTCAGCACATCTTTCCACAATTAACTCAATGCTGAATTTCCCTATAAAATGGCTGAGATGTAGTGAGAACATTGCTTCTTCTTAAACCATCCCATCATTCGCTGCACAAAACTAGTAAGTTAAGGGCAGGCAGTGTGAGTATTCTCAGTGCTTTCAAGCCAGGACATAAAATAAGGAGATTTGGTATGTGCATTTATGGAGAAAAATCATGTCTAAAAAGTCCATAAAAATGAACTAAAGTGCTTGACTTTTCAGCTAGTTACACAGATGTGAGAAGAGTGAAAAGAATCTTGGGATACTACATCAGTCATACCATAAGTCCATAGGTTCTGAAGCACAAGTATATTGGTTAGCAGAGAGGTTCTATTGATACAGTAATGCCATTATCTAAAAGATTTAACTCATGTCCCATGTACAGTATAAATTCAGTCATGTCAAGAGACTTACTTCACTGGGTCCCCAAACATAGGTGCATTTGTACCATAGATAGGACCTTTCTAGGTTAAAGAGTTGAAACAATGTTAGTTAAGCCAATTTTGAAAACAGTTCTAGGTTAAGCTTTATGTGGTAGAGTTTCACACTTCCACTCAACCAGTCCAGAACTTCTAACTCTCAAGCTAAAATTTATAGTGTACTAGTGATGTGGCCTCATATCCACTGAAGACTATAGGGTGACCATTAGACTCATTTTCTGATGAGCTAGGTCAGACTTTAAAGGTTGCTGGAAGTGAAAGCCAAAGTAAGTTTTTATTTCTGTCATTTCACTTAAAGATTACATTTGGGAGCAGGATCTTGCAACACAGTAATGGGAGACAGGACTGTGAGGTTCTGTTCTGCTGTGCAACACAGTTCCTGTGTGCTTTTGGCAAGACACTTCTGCTTGCAGTGATACAGTTTTCCCATTTGCAAAATCTACTTCCCTAGCTCACAATAGTGTTTCTGAGGCTTAATTCATTCACAAGGCCAGCCTTAGAGAAAATGGCACCCCTGGCCTCCACTGTCTCCTCTGGCCCCCACTGCATCCCTACATCATGCCTGGCCCCCTGCTGGCTCCCCATCCATCCCCTCATCACTCCTGGTCCATGCTGCCTCCTCAGACTCCCCAGACATCCCCCCAAGCCTCCACTCCGTCCCCGGGCTCCTCCCCCACATTGCTCCTCATCCCTGCTGCCTCCCCCCCATTGCACCAATCTCCCTCCCACAGCCTCACACCCCAAGCCTGCCCTTCTCCTTGCCGCTTAACCCTTGTGCCCAACCCAAACATGGTGCCCTGAGTGGTCACCCTCCTGTAAGGCTGACCCTTAAGGCTTTGTGATCCTTGGAAGGAAACTAGTGTAGAAATGCAAAGAATTGTTATGACTCTAAAGCTAGCACAGATAAGAAACATAGTTTGAGTACAGTTTTATAGGCTGTATAAAAATACATCATTGCCATTATCACTAACCTAAGGATGTAGGCTTTTTTTACAGCGCCGGGAAGAATGAGATGACTATAGGGGCCAATAAAAGTAATGAGCAAAGTGGATTTCATCCATCTAGTTTCACAAGTCTGGAACGGCCTAGCTAAGCTTGGTACATGTCTGACTGTGTGGGTGGGTAGGAAACATTTACTCCTGTTTTATCTGTGTAAGTTTAAGAAACAGGATTGTCTTTGTACAGATAGGAGATATATAGTGACAATAATGTTATTCTACTCATTAAATCAACCCTCTTGCACTAATAATTTACCTAATAGTATTAATTATAATACTTAAACCTAGTTAGGTAAAAGTGGATAAAATTATTTTTTTAGATGAAGAAACAGAGGCATTGCATTCTGCTTAAGGTCACACAGCTAGTCAGTGGCATTTGGAAACTGCATCAAGGTCTCCTGACACCAAGTCCCCATATGCTACCATATCTAGTGTAGTATATATAAAAGTGTTCAGAAGTACTGCGTCGGTTTACATGCTAATCCTTGTGTTTGCAAATACACCTCTACCCTGATATAACACAGTTCTCAGGAGCCAAAAATCCCTACTGCGTTATAGGTGAAACCCCGTTATATTGGGGTAGCGGTGGCAGGGCTCCAGCAGTGATTTAAAGAGCCTGGGTAAATTGCCACCCAAGCCCCGCTGCCGGAGCCCCAGGGTAGTGGCGGCAGGGCTCTGACAGTGATTTAAAGGGCCCAGGGCTCCCCATAGAGTGCCAAGCCCTCTAAAGCACCGGCCAAGCCCCGCTGCTGCAGCTCCAGGCTAGTGGCGGCAGGGCTCCAGTGGTAATTTAAAGAGCCCCACGCTCTGGCTACTGCAGGTAGGGTGACCAGATGTCCCGTTTTTATAGGCACAGTCCCAATTTTTGGGACCTTTTCTTATATAGGCTCCTATTACCCTCCCCCCCCATCCCAATTTTTCACACATGCTGTCTGGTCACCCTAGCTGCAAGGAGCCCCAAACCCTTTAAATCACCGCCCGAGCCCTGCTGCCAGAGCCCCAGGGGTAGCAGTGGCAGCCAGCAGGGCTTCAGCAGTGATTTAAAGGGCCCGGGGCTCACCGCAGCAGGCAGAGCCATGGACCCTTTAAAGCAGCACCCATACCCCACTGCCAGAGCCCTGGGGTTACCGCACTATAGGCAAACCTGTGTTATAGCAGGTCGTGTTATATCAGGGTAGAGGTGTAAAACTATGCATCGACCTTGTCTACACTTCTGACAGCGTATCGGCTAGGTGTAGCTATACATTGCAGTGAAAAGCAGGCTGTGTCCACACTGCAGTGGGTAGCTACATGCGGCATGGAAAGGCTCTGGAGGCGGAAAGGCTCTGGTCATGGGAAGGCAGTGGGATAATACAGTGCTAAAAGTAGTTGTTTTGACAGGAGAGGCACTACTTTGGCATGTAGACAGCCATGTACGGTATATACTCTAGGGTTCTGGGGTGTCTGCGCTTTACTTGCCTAAGCAGTGCCTCACTGGGCATGCAGTGTCTGTACTCTACACACGTCTGTAAATGTAGACATACCTATAGTGAATAATATAAGGATCAAGAAAGTTTAGAAGTAGTGCAGCACCCTTTCATTGTACAATGGGGATAGAGAGCGAGAGCTTGTCTAGCTCACAGCTCACATCAGGAAGGGTTTGGGCAGCATAGGTCAAGGAGTTAGCACTCTTGCACCTATCCACCAAAAGGTTGACTTCACACCAGAATGTTCCCAATGTCAACATTACAGTGCTGTACTACAAAGATGCTACAATGTAAAGGCTCCCTCCTTTGGCCAAGAATATAAACCAAAACCTTATTTTTGCATCTCAAGTAGCTGACCAGGTGGAAGGCGAACATCTCATGGCACTTTCTGAAAAGGGAGATGGAATGATTGTGTTATCTTGGCCCACATAGTTTCTTCCTATAAAAGCAAATCCTCATATCCAAGGCAGTGTAGAAACTATTGATGAACACACAGCTGCTGCTTCATTTGCCCATAGTCATTGCACCACAGTCCTACTTTTAACATTCAACCACACATACTTCTACTAGTAATGCTGCACTACAGATATATAGCTCTTACACAGTACAAGTCATTCATCTAAAGAACATTAAACAATGAACTGCATTGAACAGGAGAGTGGTCTTAAATATTGGAGCAGCAAGATCTGTCCTGATGAGTCAGTGAAGATGTCCAGTGAAGATGATACCAGCTAGGCAGCTGGTGAGCTAAGATGTGTACACAGCTAGTCTGTGCAAAACATGTTCACGTTACTGTTACCTCATCCTCTCTTCCCCTCTCACCTCTTTGTTTCATTCACCTTCTGGGTGTTGTCGTTAATCAAGACTGTAAGTGCGTGGGTGCAGGAGTGGTCTCTACTACACATGTGTACAGTCGCCAGCACAAGGAGCCCAGGACCGGAGTGGGATGTCTAGGCATTACTACAGTATAGATAATATCATGACAATAATCAGAATGTCGATTCTGGTCTATGATAACATCCTGGGCTGTGACCTAGTTGATCTGCCTATGATCCAGTGTACACATTGGCAAACACCACTTCTGTTAGAACTCCACCATGAGGCTTCACTAACTGAGGTGGTGGCTGTTGGGACCCCTGAGGCAACTTCCAAAGTATTCTGAGATACCTTCGATATGAAAGGGGCTACATAAAGATGCTACATAAATATTTTATTCTATGCAATAAAAAAACAACCACCACCAAACAGCTGGCCCTGATTACCAGCCCCAAACCTTGGGGCAGTTTGGAATCTACATTTTTGTACAACTACATCTTACCAGTTTATGATTGTTGGTAAAGGCAGGACCTTCTCAAATCTAAACTTGCTGTCTGTTTACACAACACCACCATAAAAAAATCTCTCTCTCACTTTTTAACCTGGTTTGCTGCAGAAGAACAAGAGTTTTCCTTTAAGTCCACCTTGGTTCAATCTGTCAATAGCCATGTCCTTGACAGTGATATCATCTCAAATAACTACTGCATCTGCTCATTTATTGCCCCCATGGGTCATCACCTGGAATTGGGAGTTTAGGATTTTACCTGACCATTAAATCTTCATTGTAAAGATTTTCTAATTTAATGATAATTTGATGTGGTAGAAATCTACTAAGTGAGAGAGTAGGGTTAAAAATGAGCAAACAATAGAATATGTTCTGTATCATCCCTGAAATGTATTTTATATATCTGTGTGATAAATTATTAATTTAAAAACAGCACTGTAAATAATCCAAAGCAATAAACAAACTTCTAAGAGGGAAAGAAGAGGAAGATAAATATTAAAACCAAAACTGGATTCTGAACATACAACATTTAAAGTAAACAAACATAAATGCAGGACTGGCCCAGACTACAATGAGATCATTAATGCAAAACTCATTGCTTATGAGGCTCAGTGTTTTAATTCACTGGATATAAAGCAAAACCGATTGTGATTGCTTTGGGTCTTAAATATGCTGGTATAGTAAGGTGTGTGTATGAGGGTGGGGAACATCAGGGGCTGACCACATCCTGCTCTATGGTGGAGAATTCCAGGATATTTTTAGAAGGGAACCAATCCCTTTTCTACTGTATATAATGACTTTGGCAAACATTTAGAAGAGGAACACTTCAAAACCAGCTGTGAGAATGGGACATGCTAGTACTCTTCAAAGGGGTCCTCTCTTGAATTGACTAAAATCTTCAGAAGGGATCTGACCCAAACTGCTTGTCCATCAGGGATGTTATGGTCGTCATTATGTTATACACCTCAACTACTCCAAGCCTCTTCAATTATGGCTACACTTGGAATTTGATTTCCAGCTTGTGTAGACATACTCACACTAGCTCTCATTGAGCTACCACACTAAAAATAGTTGTGTAGCCAAGGCACCCGGACAACAGTGAGCGGTGGCACAGGCTAGCCAACCTGAGATCAGACCCATCTGGATGCCATACTGAGGGCAACTAGCCTGTGCCATCACACACTGCTGCCAGTACTACCATGGCCACGCTAATATTTTTAGCTGCTACCTCAGTCAGAGCTAGCATAATTATGTCTACTCGAGCTGGGAATCACATGTCAAGCTCAAAGTGTAGTCATAACCTTTGAAATAACAGAACTCAGATCCCAGTGCTTTAACAGCCAAAGTCTCTATCACCTGGCAGGGGTTTGGGGGAGTGCTAAAGGAGAATTTCCAGTAGTTGTTGATAGATATGGTTTATGACACACAGTTGAGCAGTTCTGATTCCATCCAGTAGAGGGAAGTGGTGCACATATGCTAACCAATTTTTAACAATGTCAAATGTGCAGAACTCTGAAGCCAGTAAATTCTGTATGGTATGCAGAACCAGTCTGGACTTGCTTATCAATCAGGAATAAGCAGAAACCATAGAGATATAGTAAAAAATGATACTGAAAAATGGTACCAGATATAGAGTGGAGAAGACCCTGCTCAATTTCATATCTCCCCTAAGATCTAGTGTTAGGTTACAGACGTGTATCACAATTAACCTATGTCATCAGTGACTCCTGTGTTTGTGTGCTTCTGTTTTCCTTCACCATATTTGCTTAGCACATACATTGAAGGCACAATATCAATAAAACAGCCCCAGTTTTACGATGCCAAAAATGTGGTGTGATAAGTTGGTATGTTAAAATAAATTTTAAAAATGCCTCCAGAATAACTCATAGACAATTCCTCTTTCACAGAGTTAAATGTTATTCAGCAAAGGAAAAAAATAATATATAGTACAAGAGTAAGTCCTTGAAAAGAATACAGTCTCCCAACCCACAAACCCAAGCAAATCAAAAGACAAATTGTTCATGGAGATAAAGGAAAAAAATAAAGAGGAACCTTCTAAACAACGACTTTTTTTATTCTTTCTTTTTAATCTAGTATCAGTATCAAGCACTGAATGGGGAGGGCCCCTGAGTGGCACCTGCATGGGCCAGCGGTGAAGGTCACATACCAACCTAAAAATCTCTCCCTCCCCTTGTATTAGAGATATAATATGCTACATTCCTTCCTTTGTACTGACATGAAGTGGCTTCAAGTCCATGTCCAAGACTAAATAGTCAGGAGCTGAAACCCAATCGTAACTTGTGACTTTTGTATCTCAATTGACAATGGAAACCTGAGAACAATGACCTTCTTAACCTCCTACATACCATTTTAGTGTCCTCCTTAGACTCTGCCACCTCCCTCTCCCATTAGCAAGGTCAGCAATAAAATCCAGCCTTACCAGGCTAGTGCTGACCTGTTGGGAGACCCGTGCAATTGATTGCTGAAAGTTTGTTTTTCTGAACAATTTTATTATGGTGCCTGTTGAGCCAGAGTAGCAGAACAGGTTCCTTTACCAGGTTTAATCAAAACACTTGGAAAGCTTTTTGATGGATTGCTGCAGGGTTACAGCAGTTCATGTGGGTATCTGGCTGTTGTGTTGTTATTGGTTGTTTTAATAAATGTTAATGAAGGGTGTGAGAAAGAGTTACTTGCAACCATACCTGACATGTTGGACTGTTAGAAAATGACACTGGAGTACTAAGGACATTGTAATTACTGCTGTGCATCCAGCAATGCAGAAGAGTTAATAACTACCCTTTCTATTAGTGTTTTAATTATAATGAAGTGGCTAGTGCATCTGAGCAAGGAAGAGTGGTCTTTTCGCTGACACAGGACTAGCATTAAGGAGAACTAGGTTCAGATTCCCAGCTCTTTCACAAACTTCCTGTGTGAACTTGGGCAAGTCACTTAGGGAAACATTTTCAAAATGTTTAAGTGGCTGAAGATGCTTCTGAAAACAGGACTAAGACGTTTGAAAATGTTACCCATAACTTTTCCATGCCTCAGTTCCCATCTGCAGTTTGAGGGAAATAATGCTTCCTTTCTCCCACCCTTTGCCTAGTTACATTGAAAGCTCTTCAGTACAGAGATTGACTCTTATAATGTGTATATCCAGTGCTCAGCACGCTGAGGCGATGATAGTGGCTGAAGCAACTAGGTACTACCATAATACTTACAGTGTCTGCCATTGCCATGTAGTGGATGAAATAAGAACTTCTCAGTCTCAATCTGAGCTCCCAATGTGCCAATATCAGGAAAATATAATATAACCCCCAAAATGGAATGGAAAACAGTGGGGCAAGGGCTATTCAGAAATTAGTCTAAATGACTCTAAGACATTACAGAATTTAATAGTGAAAGATCTTTTCTATACATTTTTTATTAACCACTCTAGAAATTACATTTACTGCATTATCTCCCATTGTAAATATATATTGTAGATACTGCTGGGTAAAGTTGTACAGGTGCAGCAAATACCCAGTTTTTTATAGTATGCAGTGTATACTCATTGCATCCCAACAGTAAAGGTCAGTCCACGGTGCTGTGTTCTATGCAAGTTCTTATACTGCAAGTGTCACTATGGTATGAGAACCTATTTAAATAATTGCATTCTGGAGAAGAAATGGCATTAATTAACCCTAAAAGAGCCCCTGCAAACAGTTTCACAGTGGTGGGCATATGTATTTATATTGCATTACAGAAGAGTAATAATCTACAACCCTAAGAAGCAGGCTGGTTATATAAATTCCATTCCTTACTGTCCATACTGCAGCAAGATACCAAGGACCTAAAAAACTAGGGCTGACCTGCAAGTGCTTGGAAACATCTGTCAGAGGAATAAATGTTATCTGACAACTATGGCTCTGAGAACTTTTTACCTCGAGTGAGATTGAGCGAGAGACAAAATGTTACAATCGCACAATGGAATTCTCTGTCAAATGCATTAGTAAGATGATGCCTGTAACTTGCTTGACAGTTCTATTATGCAAAACGCAGCCAGAGCTGCCAGCTTTTTAGGGCTAGAGTTTCAAAGTGCTGCACGTGTGCTACACGTGGTAATCTCAGCATTGTGTGGGTGAGATGAGACTAAATCTGTGTGTGCCTATGACTTGCGAATGATGCTTGAGGCGTTCCAGAGGCAGGGGTTACCCAGTTAGATAAGATAATTAGAATTATCTGCAAAGAGCAGCTGCAAAGGGTTCTTCCAGCTGGCAGAGCTGGACATGAAGTGAATTTGGTTATTGTAAAAACTCTAGAGTACATTAGATTAATCCAGAATCTGACCACCTTTCAGACATGCTGCAAGAACTATCTCTATGACAATGCGTTCCTGCTATAATTGGAACGATATTAATTTAAAAAAACACCACCTTATGACCACAGAGGACCGTGAAATCCATTAGGGACCTCCTTATGCCAATCTTTTTACCCTGGAAGCATTTAGACACTACAGCAAATGAAACTATAGTAAACCCTAAGACAGATGGAGAATCTAAACAATGAACTATGCCTGCAGCCAAATTGTCAGCTTCCTAACACTCTCAGAGGAAAATGTGTTTTCAAGGTATCTGTTTAGCAAACAAGCTTTCTTTAAACCTCTCTGAGAAACTACTGTAATGATGGGTGACTTTTTAAAATCTAGTTGAAATTAAAAGATGACCTGGTCAGTCAAATGCATTGTAGTGGCCATCAAAGAAACAGCAGTCTTAAGATTCCTGGCTACAAGGTCTTCCAGTCCACCACTGAAAAGAGCACATGCATTAGACAGGTGCATATATCCAACTGAAAAGATCAGTTATTTATGTTGTTCTCAGAAGATATAGACAATATATTACCTTTCCAAAAACAAATACAGAACCGACTAAAAATCATGAGTGATTTCTCCTACTGGTGCTCTTCTCCCCTCATTTCAGCACAGATGACACACAAATATTCTGTGTAACAGGACCTCTCAAATCACATTCCACACACCTGGCTTCTCAAAATAAAAAATCCCACCATTCTGTGACTATTCAGATGATTCTTCATGCTAACCTCTGTATGATAGATGTGGTGACTAAGTACCCCATATCATCACAATGTGATATTGTCAAATATCAAGTCATGGCAATTCTTGCATTTTAGAAAAGAGGGCTCAGAAAATCCATCTTAAAATGGTGTGATTGGTGAAAGTTGGCTCTTGGATAAGAGAGTCAGACAAAATTTAAATTAATCCATATAAAATTAAGATTATATATTATTGGAAATGTTTTTTGAGATACCAATATTTCCTCCTATTGTTAAAAACGGAAATAACTGTGGTATCAGGTGGCAGACGTTAACAATTGTTTTTTAATGTCAACTACTGTATCACAATAGTGAAGGGTTATGCATTTCAATATTTTAGGAGACAGAACCTAGACTTTCAAGAAATGGCTTATGACTCAAAATACTGTAACTCAAAGATAATTAAGATCTGTAACTCACCTGTGGCATCAGTTAAAAGAACATTTATCATCGTTAAAATACGTTCTGGTGGAATATATTACTAGATTGTCCTTCTAAAGATATTCCTGGCATGCAGTAGATTACACAATACTGCCACCCAACATGGTCTATCTTCCTTGGAAGAGGCAGAGACTGATATGTCAGGCCCAAGGGAACAAATCTTTGATTTGTAGTGACCCAGGACCACAGTCAAAGGCAGAAACACAAGGAGAGCAGAATATTTGAGATAAGGATGACTAAGGAAACAAGACATCTAACACATATATTCTGTCCTGGTGGAATGTGAAATATATATTGTGAAATAACATGTTCAAAGGTGCATTAGAAAATCATTACCTTAATCAACCTCTGATTCTGCAGAGCAGTTTTGGGTTGCTATGAACTTCCCCTTTGGTTGCCTGGCACTGCAATCAGTTGAAATGCCAGGGATGTTGTAGAGCGTCTTGGCCATTAGTACAGAGCTTGTTATTATTAACATTTGCCATATCTCACCCCAGTCATGGTTGCATTTCAGTGGTGAATGAAATGATTGCTGTGTATAGTTCATTGTTTAAGTTTAAAAAGCATTTTTGGAATGAAAGGACGCATATAGAGCTAAATTACTATTATCATTCTGAAGGGCATCTTTCAGTACTGATCCATGTTTTGGCATTCCTGTTTACATAAGGCATTCCCATTTAAAAACTAGTATATACATTTTTTCACCTACTGGAGAGAGATTTGCTTCACAGCCAAAGATGAGTGAGAATGTTAGAAGGAAAGAGAGGTGTAATTGCAATGACGATTGCTGAAAGCACTAAAGCATGCACATTTTGTAGCTGTTTTAGTCATCCGCCCTTATGCTCTATTTTAGCCATGATTATTTTTTGCTCCTTTCACATAATTGTTTATTTCCTATTACCTTCTTCAACAAAAATTAATAGAGTTCTACAAGGTCTCTTTTTATCTACTTTTTTAATGCACCTAATTCCAATGCACCCTGGAGCCACACTGTTTCCTGACTTGCCTCTAATCCATTCTAACTCGTTCTTCTAATCTAGTTTTCTAACATTTTGTTTAAAGGAAAAAATACAGAGTATCCAGAAGTAATTAGCATGCTAGAGGGCTTAATTCTCCTGTATATCAGGAGTAGTTCCATTGAAAGCATTGGAGCTCAACCAGGGTAAAACTGCTATAAAATAAGACTAGAGCCTTAATTATGCAGTTCATCTTTGCTGAAATGCCTCTCTATAGATGTAAGAAAATGTTCTCAGTTCATGATTTACAAATTAATCTCTGCTAAACCAAAACAAACGTTTTCAAGCCAAGCAAAGACTCTAGTCCTCAGTGAAGTCCAAGCTCACTTTCACATTTCAAACCTCAAGCTGCTGCCTCTCCACACCCCTGAAACTGCTCCGGTACAGTCTCTACTCTTCCTGGCTAAATCTCAAGACCTCTATTGTATTCTCATCCTCCTTGATAAATTCTGACACCATCAACCAGTTCCGCCTTCTCAAAACCATGTCCTCCATTGGCTTTCGAGACTCCAACCGCTCATGGGTCTCTTCCTACCTCTCTGATCACCTCTTCAGTGTCTTATTGGGTGCATCTTGTTCTTAGCACCTTCCTTTTCTACATCCTATCTTATCCACATAGCTTTAATTACCATCTTTATGTTGATGACTCACTAATTACCTCTCTACTGACATACTATCCCTCATCCAATCTCATACTTACTCTAATGCTGCCTGCTATGAATGGGTAGAACTCTTGATAAAAAATTGTGAAGCCTTGTATCCTCTTTTAAACAGCTCTACTGCTGTGCCTACAAATCACAACAGTATGGAACTGGTTAAACTGGTGGCTACCTGTGACTTATTTGACCTCTGGGACTACTAACTTATACAAACATATTTACATATCTGTCTTTACTATTATCTTTTCCCTACTCCCATAGCACATAGAGGAAGCTCTATTTATCCTCTTGTTTCCTCACCCTCACCCTAGGTTGTGAGCACTCTGTAGTAGGGGCTGTGTTTGACTCTCTTCTGCAGTGACTTGCACAACAAGGCTGGAGTCTCTGGACAGTGCTGCAATACAAATGACAAGTATTATTATTATTTTATTCTGCCATTTTGGTTATAGCTCACTCTAAAAAGAATGGGCCAAATTCTCCCATCTTTTCTCACACTGAGTAGCACCTTACCGCCCACTGGAATCCTGATCTCAATGGCAGTGTACTGTCTTTGAAGAAATGTTGTATTATTGTTCCAGTAGTTTTCATGATGCAAGTTATTTGAGGAAGCCGTTGCAAACAGCAAAAGAGTTTGCTCTTTGTCTTCATCTCTCTAACTCAGGGGTCTCAAACTCAAACAACCACGAGGGCCACATGAGGACTAGTACATTGGCCCAAGGGCCGCATTACTGGCACCTCCCTCCCGCCACCCTCAGCCCCGCCCCCACTCCAACCCCTTTCCTGAAATCCCCACCCCATCTCCGCCCCTTCCTGCCCCAGGGGGTGCAGGAGGGGTGTGGGGTGTAGCAGGGACTCAGGGCAGGGAGTTGGGATGCGGGGTGCAGGAGGGATGAGGGGTGCGGCAGGGGGTCAGGGCAGGGGGTTGGGGTGCAGGAGAGGTGCAGCAGGGGGCTCAGGGCAGTGGGTTGGGGTGCAGGAGGGGTGTGGGGTGTGGCAGGGGGTCCAGGGCAGGGGGTCAGGCACAGAGTGTGGCAGGCGGCTCAGGGAAAGGGGTTGGGTGCAGAAGGGGTGCAGCAGGGGGTCAGGGCAGGGGGTTGGGGTGCAAGAGAGGTGCAGCAGGGGGCTCAGGGCAGTGGGTTGGGGTGAAGGAGGGGTGTGGGGTGTGGCAGGGACTCAGGGGAGTGAGTTGGGGTGCGGGGTGCAGGAGGGATGAGGGGTGCGGCAGGGGGTCAGGGCAAGGGGTTGGGGTGCAGGAGAGGTGCAGCAGGGGGCTCAGGGCAGTGGGTTGGGGGCAGGAGAGATGTGGCAGGGGGTTCAGGGCAGGGGGTCAGGCACAAAGTGTGGCAGGCGGCTCAGGGAAGGGGGTTGGGGTGCATGAGGGGTATGGGGTGCAGCGGGGGCTCAGGTCAGGGTTCAGGGTACAGCAGGGAGTCAGAGTGCAGCAGAGCGCTCAGGGCATGGGTTGGGATTCAGGAGGGGTGTGGCAGGGGGTCGGGGTGCAGGGTGCAGCAAGGGGCTCAGGGCAGGTAGTTCAACTGCAGGAGGGGTTTGGAGGAGTGGGGTCTGGCCCAGTGCGCACGGGGGATGGGGCAGGGCAGGATGCCTGCCTGCCCACCCTGCCCCCACGCAGCTCCGGGAAGCTGCTGGAACTTGGGGGAGCATGGGCACAGGCGTGTGTGTGTTGCTGTTGCTTCAGGCACCTCCCCCAGCAGCTCCCATTGGCCGCAGTTCCCTGTTCCCGGCCAATGGGAGATGCTGGGGGTGGTGCCTGAAGCAACGTCAACACACACACCCCTGTGCGTCTCCTCCCGCAAGTGGAAGTTCCGTCCACTTCCCGGAGCGGCATGGGGGCAGGGCAGGCAGGCAGGGAGCCATGTGTTTGAGGCCCCTGCTCTAACTGGAGTCAATTCTTGAGGCAAACCAGGCACTGGCTATTGGCCTAAGATTTCTAAAAGGGGGATTTCCCAGGTGCAATTTTTAACCACCTCTGTTCAAGGACTGATGTAGTAAATAGTGTAAATAAACATGCAGTAACAAGAAAATATCCAATCTGTATTCATCATTCATTTCTCCTCCAGTGGGAAACCATGCTGAAAGACCCCAAAAATCTGCTGCCACTTGTAATTAGCATTTTAAAATTTTCTTTTCAGCCTCAGCAAACTAAAAAATGGCAAATCGTATTTTTTCTCCAAATGACATTCACCTTTGGCTAGACACTAAGTCTGAAAAGTGCCAGCCCCAAAGTTGAACCCCATGCTCTGGGTGTCGCTAAACCTCTGATTGCCAGAAGCTGGGAATGGACAATATGAATGGATCACTTGATAAATTTCCCTTTACTGTTCTCTCCCTCTGAAGCACCTGACACTGGCCATTGTTGGAAGACAGGACACTGCTAGCTGGACCATCGGTCTGACCCAGTATAACCATTCTTATATTCTTATGAATGTTTCAGGTTACCAGTGCCTGCAAACAAGATGTTATAACAGAAAACTACTCTTTAACCCTAACTATATCAAGTGCCACATGGATTTTCCTATATCTATGTCAACTTTAAGAAGCTGATCTTACTTTATTCAGATGCAGCTCAGACATCAATCAGATCTATTTCCCATTTTCAGTTTGATTATCAATTAGTTAAAAAAATTAGTACTATAGGAAATGGCCTTTACTGTAGGATAAGCCTTTTGCCTAGCTCACCAGTTCAAATTAAACTGAGGTAGGTAATGACCAAAAGTCATAACATTCGATGCATGTTTGGTGAGTGAAATGAGCTGGTAGTGTTAGCCTAGGTTCTAGTGGCCAGCTGTCCCCATCAAAAGAGTCACTTTTTTTTGGTAACCCTAGCAGAGACTGAACTCACGCCAGGAGTGGCCCTTCCAGGTCAAGGTTGAGTCACTTTAGTAAGAAATGGGGAAGTTTCCTTGCAAATACTTGCAATGTATCTGACTTGTGGATGTACAGAAGTCTTCATTATATAGGCATGTCAATTCAACACCTCACAATACCAGTATGTATATGAAAGGGTAAACAAGAGAGATCCCAAAGAAAAATAACATTACTTTTACAGAGATTCCCCTATTCACAGTAAGTCTGTAACTAATGGCTAAAACAAGGGGCATTCTAAAAATTAGAACAGAGACTGCCCTATTCCCAGCAATGCCTTGGTTTAGTCTCAGCCACTCTTGGTTTTCTCATCTGCAGAACAAGGATAAAGAAAGGCTACCTACATGTAAGTGCTAGCTGAGAGTTTTGCCTCTAGATATTCACATTTGTGGGACTGGTATCTCTAGAGCCAAGCTGCAGGCAATCTCAAGAGCAATGGCTGTTGTGGCCACTCGCCTGTCCCTTCCTTCGCAGATGGTTCAGAGGTTATAAAAGTAGAGAGTGGCCCAAATGTTCATCAGTTCTTTTAACCACTGAAGTACACAGTGAGCTCAAATAACAATAGTTGCCTACCTCAAAGAAACATTGTGAGGCTTTATTCATTAACATTTGTAAATGCTTAGAGAGCCAGGGATGAAAGTTGCTATATATAGATACAGTAACATCAGAGATCTAAAGGAGCCCTTATCTGTACACAAAAGTTGTACAACTTTTAGCTTATTGGTATAGTTAAAGTGGTACAACCACCCCCCTGCCCGTTTCTCCCCCCCCTCCACTAGTATGCAGTTATACTCATATAAGTGTACGTATATGTGGAGAGCTTATTCCTATATAAGAAAAGAAATAAGCTATGGCCATCTGAGACACTTTTATAATGCATCCACACTAGGCATTACACTGCTTTGAAGATATTGGTAAAAAAAAAATCACACCTTAATTAACATGGTTATACTGGTACAAAGACTGTGAATGGACCAGACCAAAGAGATTCAAGTAGCTTCTAAAGCCTGTTACTCTTTAGTTTTCATTTTTTCTCCTGCATAAAAAGTAGACATAATCTTTAAAAATATGACCACAGCTCTAAGCAATAGGAAGCAGAGGGTACATACATTGTATCAAAAAGACAAAGCACATCACATTAGGTAACAGTCTAGAAATCAACAAAAATGTGTAATAAATTCCCATGCAACATTGCAAATAATTCTTCCTTATGCTGGTCTAACAATAAAATTACATTCAATTACTGCTGCTTGAAAGCGTATTCTTCTATGCCTCATTCCAGGATTTTCAAAGCACTAGCAGTGCCCACACAGCAAGTTATTGCATAGCAAGCTAGTGCACTGTAAATTTACACCCTGGTTTGCTGCACAGCAACGCTTCATGTAGACAATCCCTTAGTTAAATTGCAAGCTCTTTGGGGCAGGGACCGTCTCTTAACTCAGCATTTATACAGAGTCTAACACAATCAGGGCCTAATCTTGAACAGAGTTTTTGGCTGCTACTGTAGCATAAATAAATAATAATGATAAAAAATAAATATGTACATCCCAAATTCCATTCTAGTTCAGCTGAGGATGAATCACTCAGTACTTTATCAGATTCTCATTCTTTCTCTGTATGAAGTTTACCAGCCGGTTTGGATTGTAAAACCAATAAGAATTTTTATTGGTAAGGCCGGGGCAGAAAAATTTGAAATCTGCATGAATGTGTTTAAAACTAGGAAATGTGTCTAGGATTTTCAAAAGGTCCCAAGAGAATTAGGCACCCAACTTCCAGCAAGTTGAATGATTTTCAGTGGGCATTGAGAGACTAACGCTCATTAAAAGTCTCAGCCTATGCAGAGAAACCTTTTTCTTCTTTGTAAGATGGTTTGAATAATATCTTAGAAAAGGAACTCTATGCTCTTATGCTTCTTGAGACAATAAAAATATCATCTTCTGATCTATATATTGTCTTTGGAGTCCCAATATCCTTTTGTGTCCTTAAGGATGCTGCATGTTCTTCATAACCAGGGGAAACAAGGTAAGGATTTCAGGTACAGGAAGAAATAACACATCAGAATCAAAACCTCTTTTAAATCAGTTTTTAAATCACAAAGGCATGCAGAATGAGCTATCGCAGGACTAACAAACAGGAAATTAACAAAGTGTACCTTGTTATATTTAATGAAATTTTCTAAATATTTGACTCAACAATCTCCCTAGCTAAGACAGGGCTAGCACAGAAATAAACTTGTTTGTGACTGCCACCTTTTTTTCCTTTAATTTTTATATTGTAATAGATATCTCCACTTCCGTAACCCTTCCAACTAAATCCACAGCTGCAAAACTAACAGAGTCCATTTTACCAATAGGTGAGAGAATGCCAACATTAAAATCCAAAGACTGTTCTACAGCTTGAGGTACCTTAACTTAAAATATAACATGGAGATTTTCAAAGGCATAAATGGCAATTAGGCACCTAACCCTCATTGCAGATCGAGAGGTGTCAGGCAGTCTGCTACGATTTGTGCCTTTGAAAATCTCCCCCTGGTAGGCTTCTGATCTTAAAAGTTCAAAAATGGTTGGGCCTTTTCTGAGAGTACAGAGATTGCATTCACTGCGAGATTTGTTATTTGTCTGTAATACCATGGAATTGCTTGTGCTCTTAGTACATTTTGTCCATGAGTATCCCAATAAAACTCTTTTGGGGTATTCCCAATAACTACAAAATGTCAATACAGATTTACTGGGAAGTTTATCAACAACATTGTTATCACTTAGGACCAGACTGTAGTAGGCTCTTGCATGGCAATCCATGGGTGGAAGAGTGCACAGGAAGCTTCACCACCATACCACAGCACACCACAGCCTCTCCCTTACTTATACTGTGCCACTCCCCTACTTATTCCTGATTCCATCAGAGTGGAAAGGGAACGGGGGGGAGGGGAAGAATGTTGATACTTTCCGACACTGGCTTATGTAATGGGCTTGGCATAATAAGGTAGCAATCCGATTCATGGATGAACAAGTAATGCATCACTCACCCTATGCCCCAGAAGCAGCATTAGCAGAGACTAGACCTGCATGAGGCACAACAGTTCGGGTGTCTCTTCCTGGTGTACCTCCATCCCACTTCAATCTAGTGCTGACTTAGTTGAAAAAGAACAAGCAACTTCAGGCATTTTCCCCTCCCCGACAACCTGTAAACAAAAAGAGAAACCCAAACATAAGGATTTCAAACCCTTGCTTTATGCCACCTTCTCAATTTCAGCCCCTCCATCAGATTATGGCCAATATTGACAAAAGAGCATCATACATCAGAAGACGTATTGATGCATTTTAGAGAACAGAGAATGAAAAGACAGAGGGAAGACACATTAATGATACCCCAGACTTAGCAAGTCTACCATTCCAACAAAGCCATTTGCTGTTCCATGGCTGTATATCCAACTATGAAATTGTAACCCAATGAATGCAATCAGGTGCTAAGAGTAGTCTTTCAGTTGTCTGAAGCACATCATATCCACAGTTCTCCTTTTAGGAACTTGTATCCTTAATAACGGAGGTGATATAGTGGCAGCAGCATGTGGAAAACCTAAAAGTACCACATCCCTAATGAAAGTGGCTAAAAATTAACTGACTCAGTATAGAGTTGTTAACCTTAAGCAACTGGCAAGCAAAAAATAAATGTCCATCCTCCTCCTGTCTGTTAAAAGGAGAATAAGGTCAAATAGTAAATTATCATTCATCACTTTAATCTCTGGCTTTTCATCTCAGGGTCTGAATTTAAAATCAACATTGGGGCAAAGTGAATGGAGGAAACAGTCAGGAGCAACCTTGGAAAGCCATCAGGTGGTCTAATGTACACTTCCTAGTGTTCAGAACAATAACACATCATAAAGCGGCAGTGAAATTTGGATTAGCTTGTCAGCGAGAGGCGGAACATGTGGAGGACAGAAGTTATTCTTTGTGGGGGTTGAATACTACACTGTTAGACAGGTGTATAGAAGGAGGTAACCATTCCTGCTCCTGAGAGGTTCTTGGAATCAAGCTTCATGCCACAGGCTTATCTAAAGTCCCTGAAATCCAATTAAAGCTGTAGTCAAGTCTAGACTGAGTGATCTTTCCATGTACTGCTCCTAGCATGAATTAGCAGGTTTCAGTGTAGAGTGGTTAAAAATATCTATTGCTAGTTAGTGTGCTAAATTCTGCTAGTTATCTAATACACACTCATTTAATGGAATTGAAAACTTTTTCAGGCAACTCAGATTTTAGATTGGGATTTTAAATTATGACATGACTTACCTATAGGCTGTTATCTGGTTTCTTTTCTCTAATTATTCATTGTATGTGCGAGTGATATGGTTCTTTTAACAGAATACATTTAGACACTCAAATCTGCTGGCCCTAAGTGTTGGAGAAAGGAAGAAAAGACATTATAAACAGAACTGGACACTCTTTTTGATCTAATAGTTGGACACTTTTTTTGATCTAATAGTTTATTTGCCAAGTAGGAGATCCAAAATGATTCACAAATTTGACACTAATTTGACTAATTGTTTTGGCCAGAGTCAAGCTACATTCACTAATCAGGCAGAGAAAAAGAAGGGGATAGAGCACCCATCTGGGATGCAAGAGACTAAGGTTCAAATCCCAACTCAGGAACTGGAATTTGAACCAAAGTCTCCCTGCTTGCATTCTGACCACTTTTTCCTAATCTTACTTTCTCATCAGAACAACTGTTCCAAATGAATTGAGGTCTGGATCACATTACCATACTGTCTGTAACTAGGTCCCCCATCAACTGCCCCTACACACCACATGCTGTTATGGGGAAATTAAGTCTGTGTTTATAACAGTATCACCTTGTGCTTTAATCCTGTGACAGCTGCCTATCTCAACAGGTTGCCAACCCCCAGTTTATTCTTAGGCGCTGGAAGAAGTTGTGTTGGTGAGGTTCAGTAGATGGCACTCTTCCCTGAGTCAGTACCAGACCAAAGTCTCAGCAGGTTGTCTGGAGTATTGTGCTTCAGTCTTTTAGAGGCAAAGTAAGAATCAAAGCCCTAATCACTTATTATCATTAAAAATTCAGCATCTGTTTTTTTCTTTATACCAGATGTCTGGCCAAATTCCAACTTGGGGAGTTCTTCCACTGAATTTTCAAATAGATCAAGTATTCTACACTACCCTTGCTAAACAGCTGCATAGGATAGCTGCATAAAACATTCCCTACCTTTCATACCAATGGAGACCACATTCTGGTAGTGGAAAGCTATGTCAACAACTTAGGGCTATGATTCCCTGCTTGCCTTGACATATTGATGCTAGTTCTCATCTGAGCCACAGTAGTATGTGCAGTGGCAACAGCAGCATGTGCTACCAGCCTCAAATACGTGCCCATGGGCTTCAGGTGGGTTTGTAGTCCTGGCAGCTAGCACAGTGCCACTGCTGCTTGTGCTACCATGGCTACATTTCTAATTTTAGCATGCTAGTTCAGATGAGAGCTAGCACAAGTATGTCCTTGTTGAATCTCATCAGATTTCTTTTGGCCCAATCCTCCAATTTGTCTAGGTCACTCTGGATCCTATCCCTACCCTCCAGCATCTCTACCTCTCCCTCCAGCTTAGTGTCATTTGCAAACTTGTGAATATCCCATCATCCAGATCATTGATAACGATGTTGAACAAAAGCAGCCCCATGACTGACCCCTGGGGCACTCCGCTTGATACTGGCCACCAACTAGACATTGAGCCATTGATCACTACCTGTTGAGCCCAACAATCTAGCCAGCTTTCTATCCAGCTTATATCCATTCATCCAATCCATAGTTTTTTAACTTACTGGCAAGAATACTGTGGGAGACCGTATCAAAAACTTTGCTAAAGTCAAGATATATCATGTCCACTGCTTTCCCCATATCCAGAGCCAGTTATCTCATCATAGAAGGTGTCACATATCTGATACTGATGTGTGACTTGCTAAAGGTCACACATCAGTATCAGAGCTGGAACTAGAACCTAAGAATGCTATTTCTGAGCTCCTTGCTGTATTCATTAGACGATCAGTCATGGAAACAGAAGTATCTGTATAAATATGTAATTATTGTTATATTCATTTAATAATAGGCTTAATACTGATTCCAGATACATGAATGCACATCACTGGTTAGCCTCTAGAATCAGCTGTTGTGTTTACCCATGTACATATTTCTGTTGATTTTTAAGAAGAAATGTGGTAATGGTGGGGGATGTAGGCTAGTACATCCAAAAAGCAGGATAGAGTGTTTTTATGGTAATAGTCAGTATTAGATGTATACTCATTATCTTGAACTTGAAATAGCTGAGATGCAGCATTACTTTTACTGACTCACCCTTATAGCCAGATAAGGTGGTTCCTGTTACTTTAAACATAGGCATGTAAAGGTATGTAAAGCATCTAAGCATGTAGTGTATCCCTAAGGAGCAAGTACAGGAGCAGGAACAACCCTAGCACTAACTAAACTCAGGAGGATACTCAGTCTGAACCTTATGTTTTGTTAATTTAAGAATGAATTAAAATTCCATAAAAAGAATGAATTAAAATTCCATAAAAAGTGAGAGTTTTGGACACTAATCCACTACGCGTGTGCTCTGTGGAAGCTAAGGATTCAGCCCATTGGCAATACATGTATAAAATAAATCGGGGAGAGGAAGGGTTATTATTTTATATTACAAACATGGGTCTCTGAATGTATGTAATATATAAGGCTATATATGTGAGAGAATACACCATTTGGTATAAAGGACACACACTGTAAAGCCTTTGGGGCAGGGATTGTCTTTTTGTTCTGTTTGTACAGCATCTAGCACAGCAGGGTGTGAGTCCATAACTGGGTCTCCTATGCGCTGTCACACTACAAAATTATAAATACTACTACTACTAATTTATTGACATGAATTTGTGGTGAAGCCGCAAATGAGTTTGGAGTCCCCCACCCCCAAGTTATTGCCAGCAAAACCATTATGCATCACCACACCATCATGTAGACTGTATGTGCCCAAATTTTACACAAGACTATCTTAGTAAGGTTTTAGAGTGTTTAAACACTGTATTGGTTCTGTTTGTCATACCACTCTGCCTGCCATGCGGCCAACTGTGCATGAGGAGGGGAAGATTATAATTATACTATTTCTGAAACCTCTACACATAGTTTAAATAAGCTTTTCCACACATCACCATATTGAAATTTTAAGGTCATTATTTCAGAATTGGAAACAAGTGCTGTTTTTCACTAGGCCCTGGGAAAACTTCTGTTTCCATGAGAGAAAACTATGAATTCTAGCCTTTTGGGGTTGGGAGAGATCAGACCTTAAACCTGCCACTGGTTCAGTACTGAATATTGCCCACCTTTAGTGTAATTTGGGGGAAAAGAGGGATCTCTCTCTCTTTCACACACTCTCTTTAACATCAGTCATTTGGGATGTTAGAAGTAGTTCCAGGAGAAGTATTTTAGCACACAGAGTGTAGTTAAGATGGCCAAGGGGCACAAGAAATGCAGTTTTTCACATAGCTCTTGCAATTTGTCACATGGATACCACTACTTTATATGGTACTTTATAAACAGATACAGACATATACACACACATGTTAATGTACAAGATCACCTGCCTGCTTCATCCTTCCCCATCCATGCTCACAGTGCTGAACAGTTGAAGTGCAATATAATTAAAATATTATAAAAGTAGATTAACAAAATATTAAAAAGTCAAAGAAATCCAATGACATATTTCAAAAGTGATCTTCCTACAGAGGGCCTGTCAGTGCTTGAGATTAAAATGCACTCCTGGAAAAAATGTTGGGGTTAATTTGGAAAGCAGGGAGGGATAAGCAATTGTTAGAGCTGCAAGTTCCGGAGATATTGGACTAAAATCTGACTACATTTACACTATGCAACTTCATTCAAGTGCAGGCTGCACAGATGTAAATGAGAACGAAATATGGCCTATTCACTATTCTTTAGTTGTCTCTGTGTGAGATTGCTGGTGCATGGTGATGGAGGGCTTTTGTTTGTTTGTTTTTTGTGAGTGTCTGTTTATGTGCCCCATTTGGTGAGTTTTGGTTTTGCCAAGGGGATATATTCTGATGGACTAATTCCATGCTCACCCTTTTGTGTTGGATGGATGGATATAGATAACCTAGCTGCCTGATTTTTATGGTAGATGATACTGCCATTAACAATAGGTATAAATAGCATGCAGGCCTGTGTAATTCTGTCAATTGGTGGTAATCAATCCACCTTGGTTGAAAGGCAAGACTGATTAACTATACATAAATCTAATGAAAAAAGAACTGAAGATGTTATTTGAAAAAACAAAACAATAATCCACTTCCCTGAAGTTTCCAACCTAAAACCAATTGAGTTGAATTAGAAATATGGACATGGTGAGACGCGAGTTATTATAATCTTGAAAGGTAAAGTCAGTGTCATGTTCACTCCTCCACTGAAAAAAATCTAGCAAATAATTTCCATTAACAAAAGGGAAAGAATTTCTCAGCATTTGATGAAGACACTCGATAGCATTTTATTACTGAAGGAGGCACTGACACTTTAATTAGTGACACACAGATTATGCTTAGCGCAGATGAAGCCCTTAAAGTGTGGGATCTATCTTTCTCCCCCCTTCCACCAGAAAAGGAAAAGTTTAGGTCGATGATGGAGTGTTGTGGGAAAGCAAGGAAATATGGAACAGAGGGCCTATACTTCCTTTTCTATCCCTGCAGAGAGGATCTGGATGCTCTCAAGTTTGATGTTAGTTTAATCATACTCACAGAGGTCTGTATGCCCATGTACTGCACTGTGCAGAAAGAGAATATAAAAAATAATTAGCCTCTGTTAATATTTGATATGCAGCCAAAGCTCTTTTATGCAGAAACTGAGAGAACTACCCATGAAAAAATAAATTGCTTTTCAAGAACATCCATCACTGTAGGTAGCTGGCATCCTTGTCCTCAAACAAACCTGCTCCTAAGGCTCCTGGGCTGCATTCAAAATGGAGTAAAAGAAACAAACATTTGGGGTTTCACTGAATATTATGATGTGTTTTGTCAGATTCATTGTCTTTTCTTTTTGCCTCCTATACCGGCACAGGGAGCTTAAGATAGAGCCGATTTTGAAACCAAGGAACAACTAAGCTGACCCATATTGCCGTTGTGACACTAGTAAGCTACATATATTAATACCACAGCATCCAGCATGGCACTAATAGTTGAATTATTAGTGGCTGAACAAGCAGGCTTAGGCAGCCTTTATTAGGCTAATGAACAGATTTTTCCAACCAATGTCCCTAATCACCATGCCTGACTGCAGTAAAACTGCATGAATAACTGTTAAACCAGATACAATTAAGGTCCTCACTGGGATTAGAGCTACGGTGCGGCTGTTCCCAGGCACCTAGATCCCCGTTTCCTAATTCTGGCTAAAAGGAGACCTTCTGCCTTAACCCAGTAAAGGGGGAGGCAGGAAAAGGAAGGGGGAGGGACCCTCTGCAGAATATCAGATCCTCTCTTCTAACCTTTCCTGGATGAATAGAGCCAGATTGTGAATCATGCAAACCTAACATCTTTTAGAACAATGAGGCCCTTCAGTGATAATAATAGTACCAATCATAACAATAGGCAGCTCCAGCCCCTTTCTATCATGTGCAAACAGTTGGGGCAGAATATGAAATTGCTTTAGAAATAGATACTGACTTTTTTCTCCTTTTCACTTGCCTACTAAGAATAGCCTAATTTATTCATGCTTTTATTTGGCAACAGAAACTAGGCTGACCTGCCTCCCTTTTTATTCACACAGATAAAAGAGCTTTGGCAAAAAGGCAGAGGACACTCTCTGCATTTAAAGGTGTCTAGAGCTGTTCTCTAAAGGAATGACAGAATGGTTACTGCCTCTTTCATTGGTCCTCCCCTGCTCTCTGGGCTTCATCTCTTTTCTCTCTGACTTTCTTTGGGGCTGTTCATGCTATAAAAGTAGGTTAAATCTGGGGAGGAGGGGGGAATAAAAGAAAATCAAGTGCCTTCAGCATCTTATTGAGAATACCGTGGCACTGTGTAGTCATAGAGGATGTGTCTCTCTCTGCAGTTCTTGGAGCTCAAGTTTGATAGAGTGATTTGAAGATTTTGTGGGGAGTGGGATCTGGGGAAAGATGGGCTAAGGTTAACCCTTCTTTCCTTCTCTTTGGACCAGAGTTGATACTCAGAAAATGTGAGTCTTTTTTTAAAAAAAAACAACCAGAACCGCACTACACATAATCCACTTGCTCCTCAAAACGTTTACTCCCAGCAGAGCCCTGCTTCGGAAACATTGCGAAACTAGCTATTAAACTGAACACTTTATTACCAATAGATAGCAACAAAGTTAATTGCCAAGTACAAACACAGACAGCTTTACTGCTGTACCGGAAAGCACTGCTGTACTTTTTAAAAAAAATAACACATCTAAACCCCCTGCCTCTGCTTTCAACTGGATGAGCAAAGAACAGTTCTAACTATTGTCGTACAGTAGGGGTAAAAGGGCTTTTATCTGGGGAAGTAAAGTTCAGCCACTTTTGGCTTGATTAGTAAAGACTCAGTCTAAATAATGTTTTTTAAAAAACCCAAACTGATAGACAGCCTTGCTAGTATAGGGCCAGATCATAGGAGAAAAAGTCTGCCTTTTCTGCAGAACCTAGTGCTGCTCCATGACTGTCTCACAGGGGGGTGCTCACACATGAGATAGCCAGTTCCAGCTCTCACACTGAAAGCAGCATCTTCCTAAAGCAGCACTCAGTCTCCCCCTCCCTGCACGCTGCCTATTGTGCTGATTCTGTAATTGTTTCATGTGGTTTCTCTCTGCAATGTTTTTGCTGTGGTCACTGCTGCATCCAAGGTTCTGTTTTGGTTTGGTTTTATGTAATGGGGTGCAACATGTTTTCACTAGAAGTGCTAAAAATAATTAAACAGAAATGAAGTCAAAACAAAAGTCTGGATTTGAAGAATCCAAACACTGGGGTGAGTTGAAACTCAAACCTGCATCTGAATTTTGCCAATGTTCCCAGCACATCGAAACCCAGATCTGTATTTTGATGGTGTTCAATATTCACCTCCAGGTATGAACTTTGTAGCATTAGCCCAGCTTTAAAATTAAATAACTGATCTTGTCCTCTCTCCAAACTTTGAGCCACATTCTGCTCTCAACTCTACTTGTGCAAATCTGAAATCAGTGGATTTACTCTAGATTAATCAAGTTTAACAGGGAACAGAATATGGCGCATTTTCTTCTCAGATAGATTATTAAGGTGTTCAGGTGAGAGCACAAATTTGCATGCTACACTATCAAGGTCAAGTGATCTGCAAAGTGAAACCTTTCGGCATTTTATTTGGCAGCTTACTTTCAAATATCAAGTGGTAAATAGTTTCTGCTCCATTTCAGTTCTTATGAATACACAGTTCTTTTACAATCAAACCCTTCCACAGGTTAGCAAATGCTGGTTCTTTGCCAAGAACTGCCATTTCTTTTTTTTGTAAAATAGTTTTCTCTGTCCCTCTGCCAAACCTTTTCTCTTCTCCATACACAGCTTTTGAATTGTCAACTCTTGATCATAGGCTTTGAAGCTGATTGCAGGAATTAGTGAGCATATCTCCTTAGTTCTATCAGGGAGACAATATAAAGCTCTCAGTTTTCAGAAATGGGGTGGGGGTGTGTGTTAAACACCTCTTTTGAGAAGCTTTGCCTTTTAGCTATAATAGTGTCAGTTACTCCCAGTTTTATATTTTCTTATACATCTTCAGGATTAGGATCCTCTTCTATTTACAGTAGAAAATAGCTGAAGCTGCAAAACTCAAATCTGGATTTAAACATCCCAAAGTTTAGGGCTCTTGGGAGCTTAGGTTTTGCTTTGGCCCATTATAGAGATATGGAGCTAGCTACAAAGTTCGGGTCTGGATGCAACCATTCCCAAAGTTCAGGATCCAGATCTGAACAGACGCTTGGTCCCATCCCCAGTTATTAGTTGTCTTCTCTCCCCGTCTTGCTGTCTCTTTTTCTGGCCTAAACACAATTACGTGCATCTCAGTTCAGTGCTTAAATAAGGTTCCACATTGACTATACTGCAGATTAGACTCCTATATTCACCCACCTACCAAGTAGAGCAAAAGTAACAGAAGGGAAAACTATACCATACCCACCACTGTACATCAGCCCTGACTGGGAGGGGCCACCTACTATGTCTAGAGAGAGGCAGCATGGTGCAGTGAATAAAGCATTAGATTAGGAATCAGAAGAGCTGGGTGTTTTGATGCTGACCTGTTGTGTGACCATGGCAAACCACTTCATAGATTTTAAGGCCCAGGAGGGACCACTGAGATAATCTTGTCTAACATCCTGCATAACACAAGCCGTAAAACCTCACATAGTAATCGTGGCATCCAGCCTATAACTTCTGTTTGAGCTACTGCATATCTTTTAGAAAGATAGTCAGTCTTGAATTAAAGACTTTGAGTGATAGAAAATCCACAACATCCTTAGGTAAATTGTTCTAATGGTTAATTACCCACACTTTCAAAACTGAGCACCTTACTTCTAGTCTGAATTTGTCTAGCTTCAGTTTCCAGCCATTGGATATCATTATGACTCTTTTTGCTGGAGTAAAGAGCAGAAATATCTTTCCCATGTAGGTACTAAGCAGTTGTTACCAAATCATCTCTTAACCTTCTCTTAGATAAACAAAATGGATTGAACTTTTTAAGTTTCTCACTTAAAGCATGTTTTCCAGACCTCGGATCATTCTTGTTGTTCTTTTCTGAATCCTCTCTTATTTTTCAGCATCCTTTTGAAATGTGAACATCAAAACTGGACACAGTATTCTGGTAATTGTCTCACTAATGCTATATGCAAAGGAAATATCACCTTCCTACTCCTAGATATTCCCCTGCTTATACATCCAAGTATTATATTCACCCCTTTAGCTACAGATTGCACTGGGCACTCACATTCAGTTGGTTACCTGCCATTACCCCTAAGTCCTTTTCTGTGTTAACACATTCCATAACACTGTCACCCAATCTGCGTGACCTACATTCATTTTCCTTACATGTATGGCCTGGCATCTGGGTGTATTACTTCACCACACTGCATATTTTCCCTTCCATACTTTCTCTTTCTTCTCTGTTTAGACTGCACACTCTTTTGGGTAGGGACTGTCTCTTACTTTGTGTTTGTGTAGAGCCTAACACTATAGGGCCCTGAACTTGTTTGGGATCCATAGGCACTAGCATGGTATAAATAAGGTAAATTTCTCTCCATTTTGTACATACAATCCTTGATCTGTCTACTGCAACCTCTAACAGGTGTACTAATTAGTGTCAAAGTGTTAGTAGAGGCTTTTGAAATCTGAAAACTGTTCCTGGGAATGGAATGGAGACCACCAACACTAGCCAAGCAAAAGGATTTATGGTTTTGCCTATATATCATCCCCTTCACTCCTACCACGATAGCTGAATGTCTCCCAGCAAGCTGTGACTGAAGTTCCACCAGTTTGTATTTACACTTTGCTAGTGAAGCAGTAGCAGAAGGAGGGGCTTGTGAGTAACAGCACAGATCTGTGAGTCAAGTGATCTGAATTTTATTCCTATCTGAGCTAGAGACTCCCAGTGTGATCTTGTGCTAGTCACTTAACCTCTCGGTGCTTCCATACAATGGGAAAACTTCTACTTACCTAAATCACAAGCATGTTGTAAGGCTTAATTCCTTTGTGTATGTAAAGTGCTTTGAGATCTTCAGGGAGAGGGAGATGTGGAAGGGCAAAGTGGTAGGAATAAATATTATATTACCTAGTTTCTTGGTCACGTAACAGAATCCCTGATCACGTATCTATCTCAATATATCAAGCCCAATCCTATAAAACCTTCAGTATTTCATATTCCCCTACTGTGCTTTCCTGCAGACTCAAAAAGAACCTTTTAATTAGTCTTTGTTGGCTTCTGCCTGTGTTGATTTCTACTGTAAGACCAGTAGCCTCAGGAACTATTTGATCAGTAGATCTACAGCTTTGCTCCAAAACCTAGTTACCAGTTAGAAATATTGAAATTCTTCAACTGGAATTGCCAATAGGGACATCCACAAGAAAAAGAAAACAGTGACATTTAAATACTTTTCCTTTCTTTTTAAAAGAAAAATGTTTGTACTTGCGGGAATCCCTGAAGTGTTGCTGAAATTCTCAGAGGTTGCCCAATTAAAGTCTGATCCAAAGCCCATTGCAGTCAATGGGAGGTTTTCTATTAACTTCAATGGTCTTTGGATGAAGCCCTTAAATTGAAAACAGCACTGTAACTGAATTCTGTGCATCATTAAAAAGCAAATAGCTTGTTTAAAAAACAAATCCAAACCAGGAAATAACCTGGTTTCTTGGACTTTATTATCTTATAACAATTTATTTGGTTTGCGTGATTATAATCAACAGCAGTTTGAAATCATGTTTGAAATGAAAACTAAGCTGGGCTGACATTATTTTCCTGGGTTATTATTTGCGGACTGCAGAACAATCCCTGGTTACAGGTTGGGCTGCACTGATTAAACAGAATGCTTAATGCTGTTGTGTTTGGAGTAACAGTATATAAGAGTCTTCAGGTGAATTACTAAAAGTAGCTAAGTTTACTGAGGTTAATTTAAACTACACAATTGCACGATGGAGTCTACTAAACTTTCCAAGTCATTGCACCCTACCAGGACATTGAGTGAAAAAACATAAAACCAATGAAATATAAAACAGAAGCATTACATCATAGCAAACGCTCATTGTCTGATCAATGATCTAATGACAAAACTGGTATCGAGTAACTACTGAGATATCCCATAATGACATAAGCATTTGCTTTTCATAAATCTGTCTCAGTTCTAGACCCCCCACAATAATTAAAAAGAGGTACAAAATGCAAATAGAAATAAAATGCAAAATACAAACATAAATCAACTTGTTTTATATTTGAGTGTAAGCTCTTTGGGTGAAGGCTATTGTCTTTATAAGCATTTGTACAGCTCCTAGCACTACAGGGCACCCATCCTATTTAGGAATACTAAGTATTACCATAATACAAATATGAAATAACATATTGTGCTGAATGTCTGACATCTCTTTACTAATAGCTAACAAATGAATGTAATAGCAGCAACATATGATTAATTACAATGCTGACAAAAATACATTAGTCACAATATGCTATTCTGAGCATGGAAGAAGAAATCAATTTTGTCCATCTTCAACAATTTGTGTAACTGAAGCAAAGCTGGGGTTGATTTTAACCTTCCTGGGACAAGGTTCTTTGTCCATAATAACTTCCATTTGCAGCTCTCAGTCATGTTGCTCTTTTTGCAAATGATCTACGAAGTTCCAAATTCCTACACTGGGACCTCTGGGAAAATCTGCTGAGATTCCAATGGCATAGCATGTGTATGCATCAGTCACTGGGTGTTTGTATAGATGGAAAATGTAGACATTGTCACTTTAAGATCATTTTTTCTGCAAGTTCATTGTACTCTACACATTGTGCTGGTAATTGCCCACACTTTGTGTACCTCTGTGGAGACTTGGTCTTTTATGCTACCAATAGCACTGGAAATGTCTTAAGAAAGACTAATATTGGCAGACAGTGGAGCACTGGATAGATGGACAGAATCCGTTCCAAGTAAGGCCTCGATTTTGAACTAAAAACAAACCAACCAAACTTTTTGTACATTTATAACAAATTTGTGTTTAATTCCAGTTTAGAGTAAATGTTTGGGTCAGTTCTTTTACCCAGACCATTTCATCCATTCTTTCATGCTAACAAGAGCCACAGATTAGCTAACTTTACATATCACATGGCTATCCATTTACAGTATTTGGATAGTTTGAATGCAGTAAACCAGCTTGCCCTTTGCTTCATGCTGGTTTTGGAGCAGGTCTTTTCATTTGTTTGTGTTGAATGCTGCATTTGTTTTCTTTCCTTGTAGTGAAAAAACTGGACCAGTGTTGACAGTAAAATTATTAGGCCCTCTACCATTCAGTTGCCAACCAGCATTTGCTGGTAACAGATCTACAATTAGATAGTTAAATGTATGATTGACAGGAAACAGTGAGAGAAATCCAATCTGTTATTGCACCATTTCTGTGGAACACATAAAACCTCTAGGCTTCTGTTGTTTTTCAGTATTCAGTAGCTTCAACAAGACTAATTATCCAAGGTTGATGAGTATGTGCATAGCATTAGAAAAATGTAGGGTTTTCACGTTGCTCTGTTTCTACAGAATCCATCTTCTTCATGGTATATGTGTATATTTTGAATATGCTACTGAAATGCTGGCAGACACTGATTATTGTAAATGGTCTAACATAAAATAATATGCCACCAGAAATGCTTGTAAAAAATAAATCCATCTTGGTTTTTGGACCCACTGATGTAATTACAATTACACTGTCATGAATGGGCTAGTGTTCACGTTCACCACTGCCCATTAGGGGGTGCAATCAGTGCTGGTCTTATGTGTGTCACTAACAGCATGCCACTAACAGCAGAATGGTCCTAGCTCCAGCACTGCTGTCACCATGGATTTCTGAGTTGCTGTGGTGTGCAGCTGTGGCACAGACAAAACAAATGTGCACTCCCTGGGTGGCCAGTGGTTGGTACAATATCCACATAAAAGATGAACCTTTGGAATGAGAGGCAAAACACCTAATAACTGATATTTTAAAAAGCTGACTCTTCATTCCTATTTTTCAGAACAGCCCCCCTTTCCCTTCCCCACACAGACACCAGGAAATAAATCTACACATTGTTACATTTTTGGTGTGTACTGTTCAACTGCTGATTATTTGGTAGGTGCATTAAATTCAAAGCAGCTTCAAAGAAGTGAGCTGAGCTGGGTCTGCCTCTCTGCTGCAAGGCCTGATTTGCAATGTGCTCTATAACATGAGACTGGACAACCAAATGATATGTCCTTACTGTCTTTAGTCCATTATCTTGCAGCTCCTGGGGAAGGAACTGGGGTATCAAGCAACCAATGCAGCTCTAGGGGAAGAGGACTGGGGCATCACTCAGCCACAAAGCTATCTGAACAGCTCCAGGAGCTTGACAGATTTTTGCTATTTCATGTAGCTAATGTGACAAAGTTCCTCCTTGCCTTGGTGGGTCCTGCACTTATTGGCGGATTTGCTCACCTCAAAATTCACCCTGTGGGTTGGGAAACAGCCTGGAGACCTTCCCTTCTGGTAGAAGCCACAGTTCAGGTCAATTCCTCCTGTGTTTGCTCAGAAGTTGGGAGGTTTGGAGGGAACCCGGTTCCGCCCTCTACTCCGGGTTCCAGCCCAGGGCCCTGTGGACTGCAGCTGTGTAGAGTGCCTCCTGGTACAGTTGCGCAACAGCTACAACTCCTTGGACTACTTCCCCACGGCCTCCTCCCAACACCTTCTTTGTCCTCACCATGAGACCTTCCTCCTGATGTCTGATAAGGCTTGTACTTCTCAGTCCTCCAGCAGTTATGCCTGCTCACTCTCAGCTTCTTGCACGACTCTTGCTCCCAGTTCCTCGCATGCACTTCCTCTCCTCTGGCTCCCTTTGACCTGACTGGAGTGAGCCCTTTTATAGCATCAGAAGGGCCTTAATTAGAATCAGGTGCTTAACAGCCTCACCTGACTCTTAGCGGGTTAATTGGAGTCAGGCGTTCTCATTAGCCTGGAGCACTCCCTGCTCTGGTCACTCAGGGAACAAAATTGCTTATACAGTGGCCAGTATATCTCCCTTTTACTACTCTGCTGTTCCCAACTGGCCTCGATCTATCACAGTAAATTCATAACAGTCACTCCAGGGGCACCAAGCCCTAGCAGGACTCATCACCCACATAGTCTGGACCAGGGTGGAGGTTGGAGGCAGCTTATGAAAGACTCCTGCCCTTGAAACCTTTTTCACACCAGGACCAGGAGCAGCCTTCAGACCCATGACATTCAAACAGACATCTATTATTGAGCTCTTTTGTGACTATATCCACACACTCTAGTCAGAATACCTCTGCCTCCTATTGCCCTTTCCACTGTTGTCTGCTTCCTCATGCCACATTTCTTTTTCCCTCTCCCTCGTTCGCTCTACACACTTCAACATCTCCTATTCAAACCAGCATTTGAGTCCAAGATCTAATATTAGAATTAAACTCTGACACAACAGCTCATTTTAAAAAGATTGTTCTCTCAGGCCAGGAAACAAAATGGAGCTTAAGAAATGAGAACTGCTGTAATCACTGTTAATATCTGCTGTCTGTTGGGTTTGCTGATTCACAATCAGCAAAAGCAACAACTTACCACACAATCTTATTTGCAGATCTATGATGGCATCATTGTCAATACTAGTGTGCCCTCAAGGAAGTTCACAAATCAGAACTATTGAGGATGGGTAGTGTGTGGAGAATGAAAGGAGTTTGCCAAATGGAAAGGGCACAGTCAATTATAATAGAAATTTCAAAGGGGTTAATTGAGAAACAGTGGATCAAATGGTGTGTTGAATTGGATTTACATCCTTTCACCCCCAGTAAGTCAGAGGGGATGGAACAGAGGTCAGTGCAAAAAATGTGGCTTAAAAGAAGTTAAAACCACAAATTAAAGATCAACTCCTGGATCTCTTTAAGCTTTAGTAGATGGGAAAATTTCCTAAGTAACAAGCTATTTTTATATCATCTATTTTAAACATCTCTATTCATGAGATGATGATTCTTTTATTCATGTTACTTCAATCTTCTTTAAAGACCATTCTTGCTGAGCTGTTACATTTTAAGACCACACAAACCGTACATATTGGCTTGTAATGATGATAGGCCTGAGTCACAGCATTTTGATTTGCATCTGGATTCAAACTTTTCCAAAGTTCAGAGGTGCTTTGGCTCAGACCCATCTCAAGGGCCTGATTCAGCAAGATGCAATACCCTCAAATCCCAGTGAAGTCAATTGTAGTTGAAGGTTGTCTGCACTCAGAAGAGCTGGGCACATAATTTAAAAATTCCTGCAAAAAAATCCCCCAATCCTTCAATTTATGCATTATTTAGGGAGCATGAATTTAATTACTTACTGTAACTAAACTCAAGAAGATTTGTCTCTTGACTTGGAAGAATACCAAACTTCCATGTCTGCATACAGGCACAATCACATATCGTGTGACCATTACAAGATTTATGGCATGGTTTATTAATTCTCTAAATTGGTTCCATAAATCTGCGCAGCCTATTGCCATTCAGTGGAATAAACTGTCTTTGATCTCTACTGAAAGAAGAAACATACAAATCAGATTTCTTCCATAAAGGTACTGCCCTGAGTGACACCCTTGCAACTCCATTTCAGTCAGTAGGACTGCAGGGGTGTAACTGGGGACAGATTTTCATCCACTACATGCAAATTACATCCTCTGTTTAGCAGCAAAGGGCAAAAGCATTTTGGATTTTTTTCATGACATCCAGTATATATATTGTATATTTTAAAACAGCCAATAATTCTTATTGAGGCTACAAGACTAAAATGAAAACAATAATGTATGTGTTACACACTGTGAAAAAATTAACCATACCTCATTTTATTTTCAGTGATCTGCTACAAGACGAAGGTGATTTTAATGATTTCAGCTGCATGCTACAACACTAATGTTGTATTGTGATCACAACATAAATGTTTAATTATAAGAAGAATAAAATTGTTTTAATCAAATAGACTCAACTTTGAATTTGTAGGTTTAAACAATTAACAGTCTGTTATTTTGCATGTTCTATCAGAATCAGCTTCCTGTTTTCAGATTTATCTAGACTTCTTCTGAGATACTGTACACATTATTAAATATCCAGTGTTTAATTGAATGTTTTAGCCTCAATTTATTCAAAACCACATGTGGGATTAGTTATGGCTCTGTTTTGACAGTTTTTACTGTTAAGATATTTAACATTTCTTCTGCTTGCTAGCAAGACAAGTCACAGGCAGGCTTTCAGCTGGGAGCAGATTTCAACACGTAAAGCAGGCGTTTATCCTTTTGGAACAGATGCAAAATACAATGTAGTATAGTGAAGGAATATCTGTTATGATAAGCCACTTCAAGTTTTTTTTTTTCAGATCTGATTGGAAAATGGGGGGAGACAACAATTTTATATCAAATTTTCAATGAGATTTCAGTTCAGCACTAATAACAATCATGATAAGCATGCTAATAAATAAATAATACATATAGGGTTGTCATTTCTGTGACACCCGTGTAAATCTTAAACAACTCTAGTAAACTAGGATTATAAGCTAGCTTACTAGAGTAAGTTTGGTCCCTAAATTATACACTTCAGTTCAAAGGAAAAAATATAAATGTGTATGTGTCTTCAGAGTCCTTCTCCAAGTAAATCTAATGTCAGTGCAAAACCACCAGCCCCTCCATCCAGCTTCACTAGAACCTACACCTCCATACCTTAATTCCAAAAGTTGCTGAGACAAAGAAAAGATTCAGAATGCCTATGCAAGCAAAACCTAAGATACTGCTTTTACTTTCTTTTTAGGCTAATATTCCATACATGTTTAAAATGTTCTCCTTGTCTCCAAATTCTCAGTATCTCGGTGTTAGAAAAAATTCTCTTTTCCATATCCATACTAAAAAAGGGTTTCTAAAGGAAGTGACTGTTGTATGCAATGTCCCATCTATTGCTTTGACTAGGCATCCTACCACAAACAACAGCTTCAACATTCTGCCTTTGTTCCTTGATTTCTGATACATCAGGCATATGTCCAACCTATCTTCAAGACAAAATCCTACCGAAACTCATTTTTTTCTTTTCTTATTACAGTATCTATAGCCTTTTTATCTTGACCTAACATGTGTCTGATCTTCAGGAATTTAGGGCAATTATTTCTTTCTCGTCCTCATTTCTCCTGCTGATTTCCTAGATCCATCCCAATAGGTTGGCTGCAGATAAGGATCCAGGCATTCAAATGATTATCTGAAGCTGATATGGACCCAAAATCCTAGATCCAAATACCCATTAACTTCAGAGTGTTCAACATCCAGTACCACATGGACCTTTCCAATTTTTGCACTCCTCTTGTAGGGGAGCCAAACTTCTCCCTTTTTTGTGGGGAGGGTTTGCACATCCATTCCTAACTCACAAACTTCACAGAAACCTTAGGGAATTTACTTCTCTCTACCACAGAAATAATTTTTTAAATTATTATTTATTTAGTAATTGTAGATATACACCAATCTCCGAGAGCTGGAAGTGACCTTGAAAGGTCATGGAGTCCAGCCCCCTGCCTTCATTAACAGGACCAAGTACTGATTTTTGCCCCAGATCCCTAAATGGTCCCCTCAAGGATTGAACTCACAACCCTGGGTTTAGCAGACTAATGCTCAAACCACTGACTAACTAGCCCTCAGATATATAATATACCAAATACAGAGCTATAAAATTTAAACATCGGTGATTCACTTAAATATACTTCAGAGCATGACAGTCTTAACCATTGAGACAA
Source organism: Chelonoidis abingdonii (assembly GCF_003597395.2). Classification (NCBI taxonomy): domain Eukaryota; kingdom Metazoa; phylum Chordata; order Testudines; family Testudinidae; genus Chelonoidis; species Chelonoidis abingdonii. Next base: position 72,789,863 of record NC_133778.1, read on the forward strand.
AAATATAAGATAGACATCTCATATATTGGTTCCAGACCATCTTAAAAGTCTCTGGTTGTTGTCTAAGGCTATAGTCCTGCAAACACTTACACATATGCTTAAAAAGCACTGAATTCCACAGAAATAAAAGTTAAGCACATGAGTAAGCGTTTAATATGTCACACAGAGGGTAATTAATGGGAATGGGACCCCTTCTTGGGGTGGGCCTTTACATCTTTCTGAGCTTTCTTTGTATTGCAGAGCAGCTGCACAAAAGATCTGTACATTTCCAGGTCACCAGATCATATGGTCTGAGTAGAGCCTCCCAATAGGCATTTCCCTGGCATAAAGTGCAGGGGCTGATGTAGAAGAAGGGTTACAGAATGTGTTTAAGCAGTTGGATGGGTGTGAAACCCTTCAAAGAGACTGAGACTCAAGACAGCTGCTTCTTGGGACAGGGCAGTGGTGCTCCACCTGAAATTTCTATTTGTTACACTTCAGGTGGAGGAATCATTAAGAAAACACCACACACCAGGGATTTCTGTTCCAAATAGGAAACTAACCTGAAAAAGGCCCTGAAACCTGCAACTGTTCAGCAAAGGAACAATAATGTGATTCAATGAGATTCAGACTTGCCATCCATTCTGACATTCCTCCCTTCTTTAATTTACAATCTTCTGTGAGCTGCTTTTTCTACCATTTCTCCATAATCTTTCCACCTCCCTTAGCATGCAAGTTACACTCCATTTGCACACCCAGTGATTACAGAATCAGTGCAAGTACCACTTATGCCTTGTTTCAGAATAACATGCATCTGACCTTTAGCTTACTCCACCACCTTTTGCATCACCACAGAGTTTAGCACTTGCTGTGTTATAACATGTCCAAATCAATATTCACAGGTCAAGGACTCTGATACCTTATGTTTGTATTGTGCCAAGCAGAGCAATAGCGCATGAGAAATAGTAAATAATAATAAGTTGTATGATGCCCACAGCTCCCTTTCTCATTTTCTTTGTCATGTGCAGCTATTGCAGCAATTAAACTGTGTCTTCTGATATTTTTCACATTTGTAAGTAGTGCATAACAAATAAACCAGAGTGAACTTAATTGCACTGAGGCTATAGGAGTTTTGCATGCAGAATGGTTGCAGAATCAGGCCTTTTGGGGTAGCAATATGGCAACTACAGCCCTAGAATTTGAGATCTCCAAGCCCTTCCAGATATGCAGTTGAAGATTAAGGTAAAAAAATGGTCAGATTCTAAATCTGCACAATTGGTTTCTGCTGCTCAAATCTGTTGCCTGACATTCTGAAATGTAATTTACAGTAGGTCACAAAGATGCTATTTGCCCATGCTGTCATCATCATTTCATGTTTAATGATATTTTCTTGAATACCTGATTAGCAAGTGAATTTGCAGCAACCATACATGGACAAAGGAATAAAGACTATTTTACAGTATTGCTCAAAAATTACAGCCCAGAAGTCATCATCAGAAGCTGTGGGATTCATAATCATTCAAGAGGCCCATCATTCAGTCACAGATAAAGTGAAACAGAACAACTATAGCATCTGAGATTGCTGGCTGCATCCACCCTGATTGGGATCACAAGCTACCTGGATAACGGGTGACTCTGGTTGAAAAAATACTTTCAATAGAGGGCCCTTTCACCCACCCCATCCCTAACAGACATTAGTAATGTCTGATCATGTAAGCGGGGAGGTGCCTTCCTTGTTTATTAACTCACTGACATTGGTAGGATTTGTTGTCTTCCTGGCATTTTGTATAGGAACAGGCTTTGTACTTGTGTTGCTTGAAGATAATTTGGACATATCAATGTTTTTGCATTGATGGGACATGCTGAGGGTGATGAATGCCTGTTTGTGCATGCAGAACAAGGTGTGTTTCTGCTGGATGATTTAAAAACAAGATATGTTGAGCCAAGAAAGATTGTTTGAAGAGCGTGTGGCAATGGAAACCACAAGAGGTAAGAAGACAAAAGAGGATAACATGTTTATAAAGCTCAGGAGTATGTAAAAGGTTAGAGGAAAATACATTGTGTCTGTAATTTTAGGGCCTGATCTAAAGCCTATCAAAAAACTCCCACTGATTTCCAGGAGCTTTGGATCAGACTCTTAATAAGTACTAGTCTGAAATTATCTTTGAGGACCACAGTGTTTGAAATCTACTGAAAGAAATCAGATGAAAGAGGCTAAAAGGGAGCAAAGATTTTTTGATTAATACACACTATATTTTTGTATATAACTCCTTCTATTAGAGTCAGCGAAAGTTTTATCATTGACTTCAGTGGGAGGGCATTGGACCCAGTGGATAAAAATCAAAGACAACATTCATCTTCCCCAGAAGGAGAACTGAGCATGATGCCTGAAAAATGAGGAAATGTTCGGTCACCAGCAATTTAGCCCTAGGGCCAGTGTACTTCTAATCCATGCCAGCTTTAGCAGAATACAAGGCTGTTCTTAGAAAGTAGGATGAAGCCAAATTAGATCTGTAAGAAAAAGCAAGGCCATGTAAAGCTTTTCTTAAACCAACTTAAGGATATTAAAGTTGAGATTTCACCAACAGCCTCATTGCTGTGGTGTGAAGTTGACACACAGAGAGAAGAGTCGAAGCAGGGAGACCAGATGATACAGCGTTACACAATAATCCAGCCTGCTAATCACAAAAGCATGGATAAGCATCTTGGTGTTCATTTCAGAGGCCTAGTGTCTAATCTTGGAGATGTTCTTTAGATAACACTGAGTAAGGAAGCTACATCAAGGTGAGAGAAAATAAGAGTAGCCTCTGCAGTTAAACCACAGCATCTAGGATAAAAATTGCATAGGAATCATCAGGCTTCAGGGCATAAGCTAATCATCCCCTTGGGTCAGAAAGGAAATCCTCACCTGTCCTCCATCATTTACTCTCACACAATTACAGAATAGCATGTGCATAAAGGTGGGATTATGATTTCTTCAGAGGCATCATTCATTGACTGTTGGAGACAGGATACAAGACCAGATGGATTAGTCAGTTGTGGTTGAACAGTGTGGGAGGGTAAGAAGAAAATAAACTGCTTCTGTTCCATCAAAAGAGAATTAAGACAGAATCTTTAAATCCTCATCTTGCTGCAGCTATTTCCAGCCAGAAGTGAAGAGAAGCCAGCCAGCTCTTGCTATCACTCTTCCTCATTGGGAGTGAAGATATGGCCCTTTAAAGGTCCTCAACTCCCACAGATGCCAACTAGGGATGAAAAATGGCCCTGTTATCACTCTCATGGTAAAGAAAAGAGTAAACATTTGCCAGGTAGATACTGTGAATCTCAGTTTATAGATATTAAAATTGTACACAAATATAGGGAAAAACCTACTATAAATCATATGTTGACACTCATGAAATTATCATTTGTAAACAGGAAGCATCTTCATGGTAATAATAGTAACCTCAGCTAAATAAATCCCCACATCCAAGGCCGGTATGTTTATTAGATGAACCCTGAGGCTGAAGACTGGTCTTTTAACCCTGATGTGCAACAACAAGGAGAGATGACATAGGTTGAAAGAGTAATCTGAAAGGTACATGAGAGTCCATAGGAGCTAGTATCAGAGGGGTAGTCGTGTTAGTCTGGATCTGTAAAAGCAGCAAAGAATCCTGTGGCACCTTATAGACAACAGAACATAGTTGGAGCTATGAGCTTTCGTGGGTGAATACCACTTCGTCGGATGCATGTAGTGGAAATTTTCCAGGGCAGGTATATATATGCAGGCAAGAAGCAAGCTAGAGATAATGGTTAGTTCAATCAGGGAGGATGAGGCCCTGTTCTAGCAGTTGATGGTGGAAAAGCAAGGAGGAGAACCTGGCAGGTTGTCTGTGGGCGAGGACTGGCCTGCATCAAGGCCGGTGAAAGTGTGGGATCATTGTCCAGGATGGTGGTAGATCCTGATGATGGCGTTGTAGACCTGATGATGACAACCTGCAACCTGAAACATATTCTCACCAGTAACTGCACCGCACCATAGTAACTCTAGCTCAGGAACCAATCCATGCAACAAACATCGATGCCAACTCTGCCACCATACACACCACGACACCATCACAGGACCTAACCAGACAGCCACCATTCATCAGTTCATTCACCTGCATGTCCACCAATGTAATATACGCCATCAATGCCAGCATGCCCCTCTGCTATGTAACATCGCCAAACTGGACAGTCTCTACGGAAAGGATAAATGGACACAAATCAGATATTAGAAGTGGCAATATACAAAAACCATGTAGGGAGAACACTTCAACCTCTGGCCACAAAAGCAGATCTGAAGGTGCAATACTGCATGCAAAAAACTCAGGACAGCACTTCAAAGAGAAACTGCTGAGCTTCAGTTCATCTGCAAATTGACACCATCAGCTAGGATTAACAAAGACTTGAATGGCTTGCAAAACTACAACCCAGTTTCTCCTCCCGTTGGCTTTTCACACCTCAACTGCTAGAACAGAGCCTCATCCTCCCTGATTGAACTAACCTCGTTATCTCTAGCTTGCTTCTTGCTTGCATATATATACCTGCCCCTGGAAATTTCCACTACATGCATCCGACAAAGTGGGTATTCACCCACGAATGCTCATGCTCCATAGGAGCTAGTAAAATAGATGATCAGCAAAAACTTGATCTGTTGTTTTCACTGCAGCAATAACAGAAATGTAGGATACATACACCACCACCCTCATTTTGTCATGACAACAAGCAGAAAGACAACCCTGCAGAAATTATTCCTCATTTAAGGATCACTGTGTCACTAGAAAAAATGTCACCTGTAAAAGATGCATCAGTACCTTTCACAAAGGTTAGAGATGCAGATAAAAGAATATGTATATGGCCGTAGGAGAATGAAAGAAATTCAATTTCAAGCCTTAGAGGCACAGACTGCAGGACTGTGGACATTATCATTAAATAAATAAGAAAAAAAGTTTACACAAAATAGAACGATAAGGGAGGGAAAACACGCCAATTAAGGAACAATGCCAGCAACATTGACGCTGGCATAAATACGGAAAGTAGCTCAGCATTCAGGCAAACTTTTAGGAACCTTAATAAGCACAATGCCATGCATATTTATGCAAAGAAAGCAAACCAAATGTATGAGTTAAAGGGAGAATGCAAAGTTTTCCTCCTGAGGAGGGAGAGATGTTCATATGCACAATAAAGAATGAAGCTACAAATCTAATTAATGACTGATATAAATGTGTGCAAATGGCATACATGAGAGACAAGATAGATCCAGTTCTGTAGGTAAGCACAGAAATGGAAGCAGAGGAATTCTAAACCATACACTCTTTAAAACCTGAGAAGTCAAATGTGTCAGTAAAAGCCTGTTAGCCAGTCTTTGGGAAGTGTGAACTCTCACTGAGATATTACAGTAAAACAAGACTCTGTCTCTGGTAATACAAGGAAAGCACCCAGTCCTGGGCCTGTGCACGTGAAGTGCTTGGCTTAAACGAAGAGAATTTACAACCAAAAAGAGTCAAGGAAACAACCATGATAACCTGAACCAGACACATGAAGATGGCTTCTGGTCATCCATAAAATGAAAGTAAGGGAGGACGCAAATCTCACCAGCACATGCCATCTGAAAAGCTCCAGGAGCCTTACAAGAGAGGCTGGAATAGTTGTGATACATGACACCAGGTGGCATCTTTCATAGAACAAAAGAGTCTACACACTGGGTACATTCCTTAGGAATTGTAGAGGAAAAAGGAGAAGGCTTAGGTTTTAGGCTTTTATAGACCCCAAGGAGTTGAACAAGAAGATAAAAAAATATTCTGAACATTTCCTCTTGCCCACAAGAAGCAAGATCCTCTTCAAAATGGAAGAAAACAAATTCTTCAGCCATTCAGATATATTGGCAGGTTTTGTCAGATCCACCTATGCACAGAAAATGCCAAGCTTTGATGCATAATCTGACAGATCGTGCTTCTTGCAATTACCTTTCAGAATATGTTTGACATTGGAACCCAAAATCCAGTTAATAATAATCTAGGTATGAGTTGTTTGAAAACTCATTGAGACTGGTATGTTTAGAAGCCACCCCTCATTCAGGACAAGTGTAAGAAAAAAATTGAGCTTCTTTATAGAACCAGATATCTGAAACAATAGAGGTCTCTGCCCAAAACAAAACCACATGCAAGGGTGGCATAGAAGCTGAACCAGGTAGCACAAGGTTGGCCTGAGGGGTGAGGTTCCAATGTGAAGATAAACACAGAGGCAGAGTGTGACGTTGCACTCCATATGATTTTATGAAAAGATGCTAATGAGTGTGAATATAATGTAACAGGACTATGCTTCATGCAAAAGGTCTCTTGTAGGGTATCATTACAAAGCTTATAATCTACTGAATGGGTTCATCCTATTTGCATAAATGTATCATTCTTGTATCTGAAACTAGAAATATGAAATATAACTCTGCGTAATTACAATAGGACCTCAAAGTGTGGGCCATTAATGGTGGTTGGGAATCTTGATGGCTCCTATCAACTATGACAATTGGTTGTAAATAGTTCTGTTTACTTGCAAGCCTTCCTGTGAATCAGGCCAGGAAGAATGAAGGCTTGGGGTCTCCCAGGACATGTGACCATGTCACCTGGTACTGGAATCCTTCTGAAATCTGGTGCTTTTCCATTTAGAAGGAGGGGTGGGAACCCAGAGACACAAAAGATTCTCGCCTTGTGCCAAAGCTATATAAAGGGGTGGAACAGAACAAAGGGGTTCCAGTCATGAGAAATCCCCTAGTTACCACCTCAGCTGGAGCTAACAAGAGTTGTACCGGGGAAAGGATTTGGCCCAGACTAGGAAGGAGTCCAGACTGTGAATGAAGCTTATTGGAATATCTCTGAGGGTGAGATTTTATCTGTAATCAGTTTCTTAATGTATTAGGTTTAGACTTGCAGGGTTTTGTTTTATTTTGCTTGATAACTTACTTTGTTCTGTCTGTTATTACTTGGAACCACTTAAATCCTACTTTTTGTATTTAATAAAATCACTTTTGCTTATTATTGAACCCAAAGTTAGTGACTAATACCTGGGGGAGCAAACAGCTGTGCATCTTTCTCTATCAGCATTACAGAGGGCAGACAATTTATGAATTTACTCTAATAAGCTTTATACAGAGTAAAATGCATTTATTTGGGATTTGGATCCCATTGGGAGCTGGGTGTCTGGATGCTAGAGACAGGAGCACTTCTTAAGCTGTTTTCAATTAAGTCTTCAGCTTTTGGGGGACGTGGTTTAGACCTAAGTCTGTGTTTGCAGCAGGCTAGCACGTCTGGCTCAACAAGACTGGGTACTGAAGTCCCAAGCTGGCAGGGAAAACAGGCTCAGAGGTAGCCTCAGCACATCAGGTGGCAATCCCAAGGGGGTCTCTGTGATCGAACCCATCACGTGGGATTTATTGAAGCGGTGCGTCTGTTTGTGGGAGAAAAGCAGTAGAAACACAAGAGAAGCTGAGTGAGAAGCAGCAGAAAGCCAAGAATACAGCCAGAACAAGCTTTGAGCTAAGTGCTGACTGAAAAGGGGCTTGGAAATATGTGCAACGATACTGACTCCTGCTGTATTCAAGGAACCAGAACTTGGTACATTGTTTGTAAATTAACAGGATTGCACCAAAGATACATGTAATTCCAACATCAATTTCTAACTAAACAACCTACTAGATCTCAAATTTTGGCTAACTGCTCAGGTCAAAAAAGGGGTAATAATATGAAAGCTGTCACCAAGGTCAAATCATACATTTGTTAGATCTCCCTACCTGAAACATCCCAACAGTGGATTTAATTTGGTCAAGGAATTTAGAAGGAAAATAACAAAGATAATGTGCAATATAAAGAGTTAAGACAACAGCAAGTTAGAATATGCCACACTTCCTCTGAGACATTATGCAGCTAACTGACAGTCAGGACAGTATCTTGAAGAAGGTCCCTAATAGTATAGAGGCTAATAGCAGCAATTATTTGTTTGTTCCCCACCCCCATTTCATGCTTTTAGTAACATAAAAATATTATTCTGAAACTCACCTCAGTCCCAAGTGAAATAGTGTACTGAATTTGTGCTTCAGCTCCAACTCTGGCTCTTTATTCTATGTATGAAGGTCATCAGAAGCCATGGAATTTCACGTAGTTGGATAGAGGGTATCACCACAGGCTGAAGTTGGTATAGGCAGGCAGGAGACAGAAAGTGTGAGTGTGTGAGAGACAGACAGACAAAGATACTGACCACACTTCCCTGAAAAGAAGGACAGTCCAGTGATTAGGCGGTGCTAGCCTGGATCTTGGGAGACCTGAACTCAGTGTTCTCATCCGCTGCAAAATTCCAGTATAACTTTGGGAAAATCACTTAGTCTCTCTAGGCCTCAGTTCCCCATTTATAAAATGGGATAATAATCCATTTCCCTCCTACTTCATATAGGAAGTCACAAAATCTAGGACCAGCCCTGACAAAATGTCTAATATTTTGAGATGTCATTTGGTTTCAAACTTTTAAACTGTAAAAATAGGAGGAAGCTAAGAAGGTCATGTTTGTTGTGGGCATATGGCTGGTAAGTTCTCAAGGGAGAAATGAATCACAGTGCACGGATCTGCACATTGGACAGGTGCTGAGAACTACTGTAGAATAATGATTCAGTAACTGTACAGCACCTCTGCATACTGAAAGGCAAAGATCATTCTATTTCAGTGTAATTGATAACTACATGATACTATAACTGCAGAAAAAATAACTGAAATTTACAATAATGCTGCCACTGTACAGCTCTACATAATTCATGCTCACACTCATTAAACCACTGCAAAATGATCTTTGTTAAGTGTGAATCAAACTCATTCCCTACTGATCTGTTGATGTAACCCAGTTGGAGAATGTTTGTTTACTCTGAATCAAACCAAATTCTATATCATATCTATAGTCATGGTTTCTTTTTCAGATTTGTGTGTCATTTTAATCTTAATAAATCAATTTCTAAAAACACTCTGCTACAAAGGGTATCCAAGTTTTAAAATAATCTGATTTGGGCAGTTCTCCTAATAACTATATACTAAGTAGACTTGAGCAGATAGGCACAATAGTGAAGTGGCCCTTAAGGTCACACAGTCTAAGACAGAGGGGGATTTGACAGAGCCTCGAGGTTTCAAAACAAACTGAAATGATCTAACTGGTATATGCCAAACAACTTTGGTGAGCAAGTGTCAGTCAACCAATGTCTACAATAAATATAACCATTGATAGAGACTCAGGAAGTCTACAAAAATTGTCCTGAGTGTCTTTCAAACACCATCTAAGTCATTATATCCATAACTGGAGGATTAGCTTTGTTAGAGCAGTTGCACTGCTTGAACTTAGGTAGAGATAAAAAGAAAAACCCATACTCAATTTTGTATTTGCCGTTGGAATTAACAAAACTCCAAAAAGCATGGGATTTATTGATTTTTATTTTTAAATAAAAAGGAATATTTGACTTGGAATGCCATTGCTCCAAAGTGGTAAGTTTCAATTTTTCATTCCCCTTGAAAATTATTAAAACAAGTATTTGCATATGCTAGCTTATTTATATGTAGGACATAGGAAAATAAGATTTAAAAAAAAAAACAGTTTGCTAGTGAGAACAGTATGCTATGGAGATTTTAAACATTTTATTTTCTTTTATTTAAGCTTAATCAAAATTATTGCTATATCTCTAGGCAGTCCATTAGAAACAATAAGTGTTTCATTTATTTTTGATAAAATAATTTTTGAATTTACAAGCTGGATCCAAATAGTATATAATAAATCTGATTAAATCTAAGGCCAGCAAAGGAGTTCAGTAAGTATATTCTGCCGTACAATTATTCTCAAGGATCAGTTCAATACAAAATACTGGGCTCTCTGTGTTTCTTTGTCCTAAAAAAATGCAAGGGTTGATTTGCTTAAATTACCTAATTATTTCTTCTTTGCTGCTGTTTTCCAGTGTACTTATGGAACCTGATGCTACCCGGGCCCTTGTTCAAATTTACTTTTCAGCTTAGGGAGGTTATTCACAATAAATAATTTTAAGCAAATAAAGAAGTTTTTGCTGTCATGGGCAAAATGTCAAGAACAAAGAAAACAAATGAACAGTCAGAAGTCAGGAAAAAACTGTCTAGTTTGTTTTCTCTCCCTCCTTTTTGTTCCCCTGCCCCAATTACAGGCAAGTGTAATTTGAATATTTTTGGTTACATCAGTACTTGTCAGAAGTTACTAAACAAGAGTAATTTCTTTCATACAGTCCAATATGATCTAATAGTTTCCAGTGGGGAAAATTTGTTTCTTTTAACCTGACTTGTTTTTTCACTTCTTAAGTGGATGATTCCGTAATGTCTATTTACAGGCTTTCCAAAGATACATTCCAGACAATTAAAACTATTTATGCAATAACACAGCTTTTGGTAACTTTAAAATGTTTGCAAACCTATCAATAAGATCACAAGATCAAACACTGAGTAAAAATATCCTATACATTTTTATTCATGGATAGATTTGTATCGACTCAGCTGAGTGCAAACACACAGTGTGGTTGGCATAGTTAAGGCCATGTGCGGGTGGCTGGCTCCATGCCAGTTCATACTACTCATAAAGCTCAAAGAACGTATAAGTTGGAAAAACCTTGGCCCAAAGGGATTCCACATATACATAACAATCCAGCTACTGCTAATGAGTGTTTTTATTTAAATTGAATTTATTACATTGCATTGCTTAAGTTTATGATTATTCAAAATGTCAGGATGGTAAAATGTGGAGTGAACCCTCTGCTATTAGAAATCTGTTAAGCTATTGCTTTCAGTTATAATATTTTTTCCTCTAACATTCTGTCCCTTTGGGCAGAAACTCTGAGTCTACATCTTCCACAGAAGACAGTGTCATTTGTAACTCCTGTGTCATCTAGAAATTAGACTCAACATCTTCTGTAGTTACTTCACTAGCAAATCAAAGTATAAAAAACTATAACAATTATATCCACAGTCACTTGAAACAAGATTCAAATTAATTGCTTTTTAAAACGTCATCATCGAAAACAAAAGCACATTTGTAGTTCCTTAATTTCTTTTCCTGATGGAGACCATAGCAAAACACAAAAGAGGTACCCATACCACTGTGTTGCAGAGCCAGCCTAGCATTGTATTATAGCAGGAGTGAGAGGAGGAGAAAACTACTCAATCGTGTAGCTTGAAAACTTTTGATATATTGTAAAACTAAATGAAGTCACCAAAGCAATGCTCTTAAAAGTAAGCAGGGGACAGAGTCATTTAAATGTTTTTGCCAAGATGCCTGGGTTAAGCCCTGTTAAAATTAATCCTTTTTCATGCTGGCAGATGTAACAAAGAAAACCTTTTTATATGTAGTGAAGAAAAGGTCCTTTTCCCTTCTCAAAGAAAAGCTGCTTGATATTTCCATGGTAGAAGTGATTAACAATTTAGAGTTCCTATTTGTAAGCTTTTTTTTTTTTTAATGGGCCAATTTCTAGAACCACATGCCATCTGATAAGAAGATTTTCTACACAGTTCAGTACAAGAAACTTGGGACTGTCATAAATGAGATGTTAAGAATACAGGTAGATTGATTTGATAAACGTCAGTTAATGTGGAACTCAATATACAAGGCTTTGATAGCGGAGATAAATTATACTAGTGTATTAAATATTTAAAACTTAAAACTAAACTGGATGAAGTGCTAGAAAATAACTTTCAGAAGTAAGTTTTGCTTTTCTGCCATAAAATGATCTCACTCTGCACAGGAGAGGGTCCCATGGCAAAGTATACCCCCTCTTCCTTTATTTGAGGAGTCATGGCCTCGATTCTGGAGAGCACTTCAGGAATGCATGTGCTTTCCTGAACCAGGGCCTATAATAGGGGTACTCTTCACCTTGGGTAGGAAATATTGACATCTGTGGACAGGGATGTGCACAAGGGAGGGGCAAGCAGGGGTGTTTCCCCCTACTAATCAGAGGAGGTACAGAACTCTGGCCCTGGGACAGCCTCCTCCTCCAGCCCTGATGGAAGCTGACAGCTCATCCAGCTCTGGGGCCATCTTGGGTAGAGTGAGTTGCTCTGGCCCCAGGGCTGGGGCACAGAACTTGCCTTTCCAAAAGCGATCAAATTTAGTTTTCTTCACGTGTCCTTGGCTGTGGGTATGAGGGACTCTGGAGAGTCAGATCATCATTCCAAGGGAGCAATCTGTACCCAGATCAGCCTAGCTTCTCTCCTTTAAGCAGCAAATCTTTTTCCTATTTCACTCGTGCAGAAGGCTTTGTCCACAGTGAAACTGGGTGTTCTGCTAATGGGAGCTTGAGCAGGATTTGATGTGTCTGCACAGGAAACAGACACACCCCATATGCTGCTGAGCCCAACTGTATGCTACCATACAGGGGAGACCAGTTAGGGGGTTGGAGCAGGCTGAGGTAGAGAGTGAAGCAGGTGGATCTACTGTTTCATGTAGGAATCAGATTGGGAGGAAAATGATAATGATATTCATCCAAGTTCCATCCATAAAATATCAAATATCAAGGAACACTGAGTAGGAATAAGGAGGTTATATTATCCTTGTATCTAGCACCGATGGAACTACTACTGGAACACACTATCCAGTTCTGGTGCTCACAATACAAGAAGAATGTTGATAAGTTAGAGAGGGTTCAAAGAAAAACCACAAGAATGAGTAAAGGATGGAAAGACTCAAGGAGTCTCTTCAGCTTAACAAAGAGAAGGTTAAGGGTGACTTGACTGCTGTATAAGTATCTACACAGGGAACAAAAAATTGATTATGAGTTCTTCAATCTAACAGATAAAGGTATAAGATCCAATGGTTGGAAACTGAAGACAGAGAAATCCATGCCGGAAATAAAACACACATTTTTAAACAGTCAGGTTAAATAACCATTGAAACAATTTATCTGGGATTAAGAATACAAGAACATAAGGTCCATCTTGCCTATTATCCTGTATTCCAACAGTGGCCAATGCCAGGTGCCCCAGAGAGAAATAACAGAACAGGTAATCATCAAGTGATCCATCCCCTGTCGCTCATTCCCATCACTGGCAATTTTAAAATTAACACTGGATGGCTTTCTAAAATATATACTCTAGTTCAGTCAGAAATGAATTCAGGGAAGTCCTATGGCCTGTGTTATAAAGGTTAGACTAGGTGATCATAGTATCAGAGGGGTAGCCGTGTTAGTCTGGATCTGTGAAAGCAGCAGAGAATCCTGTGGCACCTTATAGACTAACAGAGGTTTTGGAGCGTGAGCTTTCTTGGGTGAATACCCACTTCGTCAGACGCAGTGGGTATTCACCCACGAAAGCTCACGCTCCAAAACCTCTGTTAGTCTATAAGGTGCCACAGGATTCTCTGCTGCTTAGGTGATCATAGTGGTTCCTTGTGGCCATATAATCTATGAAACTGTGAAAATAAGATCTGCCTACACATGACACTTCTCACAATAGATTGTGCAGATGTTCAAAATATGACCATGCATGCTCTCTGGGTTAGGATTCCCCTCAATAGCTCTTCTGGAATCCTTGGGTTGGCGTGTATAATTCACTTGGCTTCTTGATCTTGCTCCCCTTTGAGGGGTCTCAGGTGCCCCACTGGGCTGTATTCAGTCATTGGGAGCAGAATAACATGATGGTACTGAGTGGTGGTGCTAAAATCAGCTGTCAGCTCTCCCTCCTCAGCTAAAAACAGAAGGGAAACACTCCTCCTCAACCTGGTTTGGATAAATAGTAGTCCCCACAATCTCAAGCAACTCCCCCTCCTCTTTGGTTGGTGCATGGAAACCTTCCCTCCTATTTCAATCTATTTTACCCACTAATTCTAAGCTACTTCTATGAAATAAGTTTCTATTACATGATCTACACATAGTTTAAATAGCTGTTCTCTGTCTCATTTTTGTCACAAAGGCCTGGCAGATTTCTTAGCTGCTGATAACTCTGCTGTTTAATCTCAGCATGATTGATACAAAGGAAGCAAATCAAAGGAAGGATGATAGAACCTTTTTAGATGAGTAGGAAGAGTCAAATTCTAGTAGGTTCCAGGAAAGAGTAAGTGCAATGCCCCCATCAAAGAGGTACAATACATGTTATAGAATCAGCTTCATGCATTAACCCCTCATACAATATGTGCCACAGGTTGTTCATACAGGTTATTGACATGTCATGATATGTATGTCCATAAATAGACCATGAACCTTCACCCCAGATCACAGTTGCAAAATATCCCATCCACATCTGCTATAATGGAAGGTATGCGGCATGACCTCTAGCCGACATTTTAGAATAGGGTTAAATAATTTCTAACGCTCCTCGGTACTGCTGGTCAAAGGTTTTTCTAGCATGCAGCTCTGTCTAGCTCCAGGATTTGGCCAAGTATGCATTCATAAATTTTATCAAATGTGTGGGATACAAGGAGATATCTGAGATTCAGGCTATATAGAAAACTAGTGTTAACAGAGTCAAGACTCATTAGCCAATAAAAACAGCAGTTATAGATTAACCAAAATAGCTCAGTTCTGTTCAGATTTACTGAAATCAGGATTTACCAAAACAAAACAAAACAAACAAAAAAGACTATTGGATTAAATTTTTAGTACTCCTTATATAAAGGCTTCAAATTGATAAAATTGGAATAAATTCTTTTTTAAAAATTGGTTAGTAATCACACCACCATCTCACTCATGAGCACCCTCAAAATATCCCATCTCTTCTTAAATACACTCAAGGCCACATCACTCTCAAAGGTACTGCAGTCCACCCCCAGCAGGTTATAATCAAGTCCACTGGCATTTCTAAGACAATGGCATTTCCATAGATACAGTTTTCTTGCATGGTACCCATGGATGCAGGTCTCTATCTAGGTTCTTATACCATGCCCATCACTGAGATATCAGAGAAACAGTATAATTTATTTACGTTTAGTAAAAATAGGTCAATTTAAGGCAGTTTCTGTACAGTTAGTTAAACCAAGAAGTTTTTAGAGATATACTACAGTATAAATATAACAAATATGTAGTAGTAATTTTATACTGTCTTCCACCAATACTTTAAATATTTAATGGACTTCAGTATCATTATAAAACATGCATGATCTAGTCATCTGTATCTATTTTCAACCCAGTTTTGAGTTTTAGAAACTCATTGGTAAATATCTGATCTCAGTTGAAAAGGTGGCAGATAAAGACTTTACCCCAGAGCAATTTTTTAAAATCAAATGTACTTTAAATTGGCCTTTTTGTTTTTCAATACTTCTGTGCAAACTCTTGAGTTTTGGTATATGAAGGCTTTTGTGAACCATGTAATTCCACTGTCTAAAGGCCCCTTCAAATGGTTACTTGGAGAGTCACCTCAGACTTCCAAGAGAACATCCTACCCTCTTTTCCCACCTCCCAACAAGCCCCAGGATCCACAATTTGCCTTTGCAGGACTCAGATGAGCCCAAAAGTCCTTGATCTTTAGGGGCTCCAGCTAGCCACTGTTCCAATATTGCCAAACCTAAGCAATCGAAAATCATTAGTAAGGCCCCCCCAGAATCATGAGCTTGGTTTAAATATTGTAAGACTAAAAATAATAATATATATGGGTTCTTTTTATTTATCTTTGTGGTTTTGAAACTTTCAGGTGTGCTTGGGTCACATTTTCAAGATTTTCTCCACAACCATGAGGGCTAAAATTTTCTTGTATACACATGGCTCCAGGGGCTCAGTCTTTAAAAAGAAAAAATAGACCAAATATTGTGAGACTGTCAGCTCTCAATATTTCATTGCGAATGTTACTGTTCTTCTATATCTACTATTTTCAGGGATGGAGGACTAAGCAAAGCCACATCACTGTCAATCTCAACGGTATTCTGGAGGACACTGAACATTCCAAGCATAACAAAGTGCAAGGAAAGGGACCTTTCCTCTCAGACTGCAGGTTGTTTTTCACTGAACTGAGTTTCCCTAGAAAAAGATTAGGAGGGAAAGGTCCATGATTTCTAGTGCAAATTTGTTAAAGACCCTTTAAGAGTTTATTAGTTACTGCACTAGGAATTGTGGGGTGCTATATGCGTCAGCTAGGGGCATGACCAGTCTTCCACTAAGAAGCACTTGCTACTGATGGCAGCATAATACATGACCTGCTTTTGAGCCTAGCCATGCTCCTGTAACATCAAGAAATATTTTGCCCCAGCATAACCATTTCCTTCAAACTCATATTTTATGATGCTACCTACTGTTAGGGTCATATACTGCCCCAAGTTCATAACTACTTTTATATCACTTTCAATTCAGCATGGCACACTGAGCCAAAGACTGCAGTGGAGGTTGAAAATGGGGGTAAATTATGACTGCGTTTGTAAATTAGTCATTTTTAAGGCTGCAAACAAACAGTGGGATTCCATGGTGCAGAATGTGCAATATAAGACAGGCATAAATCCAGGGCACAGTGGGCAATGTGAGATCAGAACATTATAAATGACATCTTTGGAGAGCTGCGCCACACAGCTTGCAAAAGGTCAATAGGAAAGCTGCTTATTGACACAGCCAACCAAACATCTGACAAAGTGATTGAAGAATCATGTAAGTGGTCATATAGATAGCCCAGGAATCCTAAAATTCCCCATACGGAAGAAATACATTTGTACATTAAAAATGTATTGAAATTATGTTAACAATGAGCTCTGTCCCCTTTCCTTCCTTCTTGTTGAATTAAGTTTACTTGTTGAAATTCTTTAGAGATTAAGGGCTTTAGCAAGCTATGCTTCCTTCTACCCTAGTTCTGCACACCCACCCAGGTCTTCAGGTTACTCCCTGCTTTGGCAAATTGCGCTGCTCCCTGGAGCCTTTGAACCCCCACCTCCTACAAAACCTATTACCCAAGTATTTGATTACCCTTTTGATAGCTCAGGTTGACCTACAAAATATATGTTTAAGGTTGATGATAGAGGGAGATGCCCGTATAGAACACAGTCAATTTATTAATGAGATATTTATGTAAAATAAAGGCCAATATAAAATTAGCATATCAATTAATAATTTCTCTCCTATACATGTATGTAACCTCTATAACGTTTGAAATACACATTTAAGACTGTGAATATATCTCATATTTTAGTATAAAAATTGTCACGTTCACTATATTTAAAACATATTTTCAATATGTGGTGTGACAACTTTTGTGGATTTTTCTTTTATCAGTGGGAGTTTGGATTAGGTTAAAGAAGAAAGTACTGCTTTATTGTACATTCTCTGATTAGTAACATTTCAACTGCTTCTTAGAGATAGCTGTGTGGTAACTGTTGGGAATGCCCACTCAACAGTCCTTACTTGGGAGGAACATGTTCTATGTATTAGCAAAATACTTAACACAGTGTAACTCTACGGGGCTTCTGTTGGCTAAAAAAAGTGTACATAATCGCTATACTAGACTCAATAAATGAAAACCAAATACCTTGCCACAGTGATGGCTTTTTCATCAATCAAAAGCCTAGCCCAATGTATGTCAGTGGAGTTTAAAGGTGTATCCCTATTTTCTCCACAAATATCACAACTTGCAGCATTCAGGTGGAAGATATAAACTTAAAATTTGCCTGTTAATCTGAAATGTTCACAAAAGTGTTCTTGCTTGAAACCTGGAAGTGCTTAAAACTGGACCCATGTCTCTCCTTCCTAGCACACAAACATCCATCACCAATATCTGTGCAAATCCTGAATAACAAGAGGTTCTACAGCTCTGGAGAAATAACAATGCCACTCTCTTTGCTACTACAGCAACAATGGTCACAACTACTGGGTTCCATCTGAGGAGATGGAATTGTACAAACGTTATCCCTTCTTCCAACTGCTCCCCAAAACGCATCAACACTGCTGCATAGATAGCTTCTGTAGAGCCCTATTCCTCAGTGTGGGACTCACCCCTTCCAGAGCCCTCCCATCCCTACACAGTGTAAACATGACATTTCTGATGTATTTAGAATCATCTGTACTTTTGGAGATGGATGGATGGCAGCATACTTACTGATAGGCACAAGAGGACCAGGCAAGGCGCTGAATGCCATTCTGGCCATTCAGCCTGAATTCCCTAGCTTTTGTGGGGTATAAGCAAAACTTCACGATACTACCTATGTTAGAAGTTCTGTGGCTTATTTCCTATGAGCGCATGGTATCCTTATCCTTTTGTTTCCTTTATTTAATGTATTAAATACTATGGGCTTTTTTTCCTGCTAAGTCACGTCCTCGGGCCATTTTTGAAAATGAAGGGTAAACTTATGTTTCTGACCCATTAGAAAATCTGCTTTAACAGTACAGGAAATGTAATCGGTATCGCCAACAGGAAAGTGTCATAAGATGTGAGCTGCAGAGATTTTGGAAGGTTGTGTCTGAGCCACAGCATCTTGCCTTCATTGGTAGGCTTTGTGTACTAATATCCTCTTAGCCTAATTTAAAATCATTAATTAAAATGAGTTGATACTGATGTGTAATGTAATAAGGATAAAGGGTCCCATCCCAAAAATATGGGAAAAAAAGACTTCTTGAGACACATCACTTTAATAGATCTTACTCTACCTTTGTCACATTGCATAATTGACTTACTATAACATGACCCTATTTAACAGTGGGTATTTATATTCCCCAGAGCATTATCAACACAAACATGTGTGCAGGTTACAGATACATTTTAAACATGTTTAATTGAATATTTGATTTTTTTTTTAAAACTACTACGAAGAAATTAGTCTGAGAAAGGAGTGGTATAGCCAATATGCAGTATTTGGGAAGCAAATTAGGAATAAAATCCTTTTCCTCCTCTCTCCTAACAACATTTTAGGCCATATCACATCATCAGAGTATTATACAGAACTTCCTATTGATATCAATGAGAAATTCTGAATCACTCAATATAATCCATTAAATGCAATTTAAGAAGTTCTTTGTCTCAGCCAATCATCTTCTACAATATAGTTTTTGCAAAAGGAAATTCATTTTCTTTCCTGCCTGTTGAGAGGAGAAAAGGGGACATTTTTATTAAATCTTTGCTATTTTGTAGTGGATGCACAAAATAGTTAAATTCCCTAATTAAATTATAATTCTAATCAACAATAAAATGAAATCCTGTAATAATCTACCCGTAGAGCCTGACAGCTGGCCCGTCTGATCCTTGCAGTCTGCTTACAAATTAGTATTAGTGGCACTAATAAAGCTGATTAACGTTGTGACTAGAGACCCACTAACCTGACATTGCCAGCTGGGCTCACAAAGGCTGTCAATCTACACAGCAGCTGTTAAACTACTAGCCTGTAGCCTTTAATTTACATTTCAGCAACCCTCGTACTGTAATGCATTTTAATGGGAAGAAATAAAAAGCTCTAGTGACGTGCAGGAATGTCACAAGATATGTATTATGTAGTAATTTAGTCATGTGTTAGTATTATGTAGTCATTTAGTAAGAAGACCAGTGATGTCTTTTTTCTGTTATGTTGCTTTTAACCTGTAGCAACTTTGTTGTAATTGATGGAGTGACTCCAGATTTATACAGGCACAGCTGAAAGCAGAATTTAGTCCATCCAGTCAACCCAATATAGTTATGATAGTTTATTAATCTTTGACTGGTATTAAGGATAAAAGCTATCAAGCAGTTCAATTAATCTTAACAGTTTTTCCCCAGAGATGCTTGTTTAAAAGGAGTATGGTGTGCCCAAAACAGTTCCTATGGAACCAGTATCTGTATCACAAAAATATCATCATAACTTGCTGATGGTCCCTTTGGAGAGACCCAGGACTGAATAGGCCTGGAAACTGATGTACACTTTCTCCTCTAGTAATGTCCACACAGGAGGTTTGAGTAGGGCAGTCGGGGGACGCTTGCATTGCCACTACCTGTGTTGTAACTGTACCGTGTGTAAACTGAGCATTTTAAGTCTTTTAAGGCTGTCTATCCAGTATCTTCCACAAACATTTGGTCCTCTGGTTTAGTTCATAACTTAAATACAAAAAAACCTATGTTAATGCAGCATGAAGTTTGTGACATTAGAATGAGAAAGAGCAAAGAAATGCAAAATAAAGGTTCCAAATGCAATGGCCACATTGTCCATAGGTAATATACCCTATTACTTTTTCTCTTGTTAAGTGGATAGCTGAATATAGTGTTCTATATGTTGTTAATCCATACGGTAAAATACACTGGAGTGCATTCAAGTTAATGTTTCCTAGAGCATCTTTATGTTTGTATTTCTTCTTTTTTTATTTATGTAATTGTTTTGTATTAATTAAATGCATGGGGGTGTCGCTGGAAATTACTTAGGGGTGCTCTTCTACCGCTTTCATTTCAGTATTCTCTTTAAACAGTTTGTTAATGCCAGTTTTCAAAATCTTTACACAGAGGAGGAAAGTAGGGGAGAAAGCAATATGAAAAGTGGGCAGGTCTACAACCCAAGAACTCTCTCTATTACCTATTAACCAGCTAAACATGTACTGTAAATATAAGAACACTGCAAAGACTGCACTGAATAGCAAATTCTTAAATAAGGCATGGTTGTAAACAAGATTTGTCTCTAGGTACTTACATTGCCCTTATCACTGTAGTAGCCACACTCATTGATGGATTTTAGCCTCCCAACATCCCTGGGAGGTACATAAGTATTATCCTCACTTCTGAGGACACAAGGCTGATTAATTGACTTGCCCAAGCTCACACAAGAAATCTGTGGCTGAGCTGGGAATTGAAGGCAGGTCCACTCCCAGTCCAGTTTCCTATCCACTTGGCTAGACTTCCACCCTCAAACTGATACGCTAAAGTAGACCAAAAGCTCACCAGAAATGACAAGAGAAGCTGATGGGAAGAGGGTAAAGGAGTAGAGAAGTGGGGGAGACAATAATACATGGGAATTTTACTCTAGGGGAATGTTTATCAGCAGAGAATCTATATAATAAGATTTCAGGATCGTTAGTTCATGTGTCATGCTGAAACCTATCATTTCTGCAGAGTCAGTATGAAGTGATAGAAAAAAGCTACAAGCATGGCTTGGGGTTCTTTTTTGTTCAGAATATCACCAGGTTGAATCATCAATAGGTTTTGTGGTCTATTACCATCCAATTTTTAAGTTCTTAGCAAAACTCCCAGAGCCTGCACCCTCTACCCAACCCCCTGCCCCAGCCTGGTGAAAGTGAGTGAGGGTGGGGGACAGCAAGCGACAGAAGGAGGAGGGATGGAATGAGCAGGGAGCGGGGCCTGGGCGAATGGGTTGGACAGAGGCGGGGCCTCAGGGAAGGGGCCTGGTTTGGGGGCAAAGGTCTGTAGGTTTTGCAGTTAGACAGTTGGCAACCCTACTGGGCGGGCATGTGGAAGCCCTGGCAATACAGGCAAAGCACACGCAGCAGCAAAGCTGGCAGCTCGACGGGCACCAGCCAGCGCAGGTGCAGCATCGCCCAAATGTCAGGCAGACCGTGTGGGTGCAGGCGTGGTTTGTGCGTGCAAGGGGGCACATTGACTGTTCTCCTCTGGGGCCCAGAATTGATGTCGGTGGGCCTGGGTGACTCCTAGTTCTTGTGTTATGAAAATGAGTAAATAACACTTCTTATTTACTTTCTTCACACCACTCATGATTTTATAGACCTCTATCATATCCCCACTTAGTCTTCTTTTTTCCAGGCTGAAAAGTCCCAGTCTTATTAATCTCTCCTCATATGGCAGCGGTTCCATAGCCCTAATCATTTTTGTTGCTCTTTGCTGAACCTTTTCCAGTTCCAATATATCTTTTTTGAGATGTGGCAATCACATCTGCATGCAGTATTCAAAATGTGGGCGTACCATGGATTTACATAGAGGCAATATGATATTTTCTGTCTTATTATCTATCCCTTTCTTAATGACTCCCAACAATCTGTTCGCTTTATTGACTGCCACAGCACATTGGGTGGATGTTTTCAGAGAACTATCCATGGTGACTCCAAAGTCTCTTTCTTGTGTGGCAAGAGCTAATTTAGACCCTATCATTTTATATGTATAGTTGGGCTTATGTTTTCCAATGTACATTACTTTGCATTTATCAATACTGAATTTCACCTCCCATTTTGTTGCCCAATTACCCCAGTTTTGAGAGATCCTTTTGTAGCTCTTTGCAGTCTTCCTGGGACTTTAACTACCTTGAGTAGTTTTGTATCATCTGCAAATTTTGCCACCTCACTGTTTACCCATTTTTCCAGATCATTTGTGAATATGTTGAATAGGACTGAGCCCAACACAGACCCCTGGGGGACACCACTATTTACCTCTCTCCATTCTGAAAACTGACTATTTATTCCTACCCTTTTTCCCATATCTTTTAACTAGTTACCGATCCATAAGAGGACCTTCCCTCTTATCCCATGACTGCTTACTTTGCTTAATAGTTTTGGTGAGGGACCTTGTTGAAGGCTTTCTGAAAATCTTAATACATTACATCCACTGGATTCCCCTTGTCCACATGTTTGTTGACCCCCCTCAAATAATTCTAGTAGATTGGTGAGGCATGATTTTCCTTTGCAAAAACCATGTTGACTCTTCCTCAATAAATTATGTTCATCTATGTGTCTGACAATCTTGTTTTTTACTATAGTTTCAACCAGCTTGCCTGGTATTGAAGTCAGCCTTACTAGCCTGTAATTGCTGGGGTCACCTCTTGAGCCCTTTTTATAAATTGGTGTCACATTAGCTATCCTCCAGTCATTTGGTACAGCAGCTGATTTAAATGATAGGTTGCAGACTACAATTAGTAGTTCTGCAATTTCACATCTGAGTTCCTTCAGAACTCTTGGGTGAACACCATCTGGTCCTGGTGACTTATTACTGATCAGTTTATCAATTTGTTCCAAAACCTCCTCTAATGACACTTCAATCTGGGATAGTGCCTCAGATTTGTCACCTAAAAAGAATGGGAATCTCCCTCACATCCTCAACCATGAAGACTAATGCAAAGAATTCATTTAGTTTTTCCACAATGGCCTTATCATCCTTGGGTGCTCCTTTAGCATCTCAATCATCCAGTGGCCCTACTGGTTGTTTAGCAGTTTTCCTGCTTCTGATGTACTTAATTTTTTGCTATTACTTTTTGAGTCTTTGGCTAGCTGTTCTTCAAATTCTTTTTAGGCTTTCCTAATTATATTTTCACACTTCGTTTTCCAGCGTTTATGCTCCTTTCTATTTTCCTCACTAGGATTTAACTTCCACTTTTTAAAGGATGCCTTTTTGCCTCCCACTGCTTTTCTTACTTTGTTGTTTAGCCACGGTGGCTGGTTTTGGTACTCAGAATTGGGGAGGAGGAGGCTGGACAAGCCCAATAACTTGCAACCTTCCCAAGATATTTTCTTTAATCTTCCTTGTTTCATAATAAAATAATTATCTGTTTATTAAGGAATTGTTTGTAAGGCCCCACTTACTTTGTGATATTGCAGATATTGTGGATCCTGCAATACTAGGCTTCCACTGCAATTCTGTTAGCTGCCAGGCTGACAGCTGGAGCCCCTGGGGCTGGCAGCAGAAGCCCTGGCTGTCAGCCGCTGATGGCCAGAGCTCCCGCTATCAGCCTCTGGTAGCTGATGGCCAGGGCTCCCGCTGTCAGTTCCCGGTGGCTGATGGACGGGGCTCAGGAGTTCCCACTGTCAGCCCTGCGCATGGCAGGGCTCCCGCTGTCAGCCCTGTGCATTAATGACTATAATATAGTTGCACAAAATGTCTGGTTATCAAAAAAATTAGCAGACATAACATAATAGTGAGTGTTTATATTATTCCAGCAAATTTTTCTTGAACAAATTGGTCTTCTTTGGCTTTTCCAAATTACCATAATAAATAAAGGTTCATTATTACTTTTCTGCAATTTTTCATGTCTTGTCCACAACTCAGCTACAATTTTGACAATCATCCCACAATTCAAGTAGGGCCTTAGAACTATGTTAACTTGTACATTTTGGTATAATTATTCAGATTATTTTAAGGTAATCTCTGCAACAAATATCTAACAGACTCTACAGACTCTGTATTGAAAATGGATAACCTCTGATATAACTGTAGGAAGTCTTAAGAACTGTTCAACTCAGCCTTCCACACGTGCCCAGCAAATTTTAATTCAGCCTCAAGTTACTCTCTTGAGTTAGTAGTGAAAGCATAGATCTCTAGTTTATCATTGCAACCCATATTTTCCCATAACCAAAGTCTCTTCTGTTCACATACCCATGTTTTCTGGAAAAGATCCACTGGAATAAGTCTGCTCCCACCTTAGATTTCATTACTTCCTAAAGTGATAGGGGTTCAGTGAAGTAATATTTCATTAGAAGACGTTTACGACTGAGTTTTCTTGTCAGTGCGCAAAAGGCATCTGTTCCTTATACATGTTTAATTTAAATATTTTTCATGAATGTGGGATGACAGCATAAATATTTAAAATCATTGACAGAGTAGAATGCATTAAAACACAGAGGCTGCTGCACAGCTGCTGCTAAATTATAGATTTCTTATGCAATGAATACATTTACTGCTATCTTTTGAAGAATTAAAAAATTATGTCCTCTGTCTGAAATATTTTGTCAATTCCTTATGGAAGTTCTTTGTAGGACCCAAGGCCTCCATACAGCTGAAAGAATCAATTCCTGAATCTGTGGTGAACTGACAGGTATGCAGGAATTCACTTGATTCATATAGGCTGGGCTACAGTGGGAATATGTAGTAGAGGGGTAGGGGAGGTTAATTTTCTCTCCTTGTCAGCTTGAATCTACCCTTTCTCCAGTCATGAACCTGTGTAAGTTAAAAATAACTCCCACTGGCAACATCCTGAACTCTGATAATAACTGAAGTTTCCAGTTTGTGTGCCAGGGGTCCTAGTGCTAATCAGTTTCCACAGATATGGAAGTACTCCATTTTCATCTTCACTACCATGTACAGGAATAAGAATTGGATTATTTTCACCAACTTACATTATTTATAGATTCATAGACTCTAGGACTGGAAGGGACCTCGAGAGGTCATCAAGTCCAGTCCCCTGCCCTCATGGCAGGACCAAATACTGTCTAGACCATCCCTGATAGACATTTATCTATACCTACCATTAAACGCAGATCTCGCCAGAGATGGAGACTCCACACACCTCCCAGCGCAATTTATTGCCAGTCTCTGTCTCCTAACACGTGACCGCCTGACACCGGAAAGCATCATTCTCCTAAGTCCTCCAATCCTAACACTCTCACCTTGCTGCCAGCTCCATCTAGAGCCCCTGTGCTTCTTAGTCTGAAGATCAGCAGATCTCATAAGCGCTAATACATACGCTGGAGCTGTGACACCAGGTAGGTTTCCTCTCCCTCCTCCTCGATGACACCCTAGTCACCTGAAAATGCTCTGACCATAGCTCCCCCTCTCCACAGGGTCTTACTCTTTCCAACGACCATAAACTACACAGCTACCATTCTTAACAGCCTTCGTTCATATCTGGTCATGTCTATCAAGAACTTAATAACTCATGTCCTGCTTGCTCTGCCCTCTCGGACCCCTCTCCTTACGTCTTCCAACAATCTCTTCTGAGCATATGCGAAGAGAGCCCTGGGCTACCACAGCACTAGAGATCACACAACTCACGCTCCACGTCTGCACGCCTGCTCAACCACCACGATGCGCACCAGCGTAACTAAGCGCCCGGAAGTAAGTGACTCTCCTCTCCGACGTCCATCCCTTACCGATCCCTTGCCGCATCTCTCATCAACCACAACGAACACCACCGTTCACCACTGCATCCCGCAATATGACCCCAGAACATACCAGTGTCTTTTTCTGCAACACGATAATTCACCGCTCGTTACGACTCACTATTAGCACTTGTCGCCCACCTATGGATCCCTAGGACATCAGCTCTTTCTCGCACCTACTCCCCTCCATAGCGACAGCTTTCGTGCACTTCCCACAGTTCCAATACTGCTGTCCAGCAACAGTCGTACGACATACCTAGTCATCCCTTCCCTAAAGTCAGGCACATTTTGCCACCATTTCGTCGTTCTCACACACCTGACTGCACTTCACCACTCCAGCTTACCTCACGCAACCACTTCTGCTCACACACACGAATCCCAGATCAAATGAATTCTTGTACCGCGCTGTCCTACTCAGCAACAGCAGTTGCCATAACTCCTCAGTCTTCGCCGCTATCGCTCCGCACAACTCTCACAATACAACTGCCGTACTCAATCTCTATCGCCAACCCATCTACAAGTAGTTGGGATGACTAGAACAAGAGCCGGGCCCACAACAACACCCGCACCCCTGCCGGTGACACAGCCACATTTCTGAACTCATACCTTCTCTCAGCAGGAGATGGCAGAGCCATTAACACCACTCTAACGGTCGGTACGGTCCTCCAGCCCAGTTTGCACCCCCACCATTAGTGCTAGCCCATCTAATTGTATTCGCCTACGTTTCGACGAATAAGGATATCATGTCGAAGACCGTATGCAAATGCATTACAAAACTCTAGGTACCTATTACACCTACCACGTCCACACCGACATTTCCTTATCCACAAGACTCGTTATTCCTATCAAAGAAAGTATCAAGAACTCTGGTTTGACACGATTTGCTCTTAACAAATCCCTCAGCCCGAGCTCTCTACCCTCTACAATACCCTCAAATAAACCCCACCTCCCACAGCTGCTTTGGCAGATATATCTTTAATTTAACTTAGCTACCCATTTATCACTCTTACCCCTGGCAGCATCAGTCTAACACTACATCTCCGGCCGTCCAATGTAGCTTTCCCTTACGTCGGGTCATAACGCATTTTATCCACGTTCCTCATTCTAATATCCCGCGATGGGCACCTACCATGCTGCCTTTTCCGGGCGATTCTTCTGGCATCCCTTACACCCGCCTCTATCCTCACTGGCCCAGAACATGACTCTCAACCGATGATGACAGCGGCAAGAGAGCCGCCACTCCACGATACCGCTCCTCGCCTAGCTCCTATGAGTTAAGTCCTGACGCATTTCATCAGGCCCTGGCTGGACTGCAGGCATCTAACTTTTCTAAGTGATTTTAACTGCTGCTTTTTTAATTTTATCTTCTAAACCTACCCCCCTTCCCATAAGCACACTATGTTAGAGATACTCCTTCAGACTTCTCAGTGAGACCTAAACAAAGAAGTCATGAAGCACTCTGCATTCCAAGTTTCCGGTTACTGTTCCTCTCCCTCACTCACTGAGCAGTTCGGTCCTACCCTGTTCCTTGGCTCCTCTTGCCTTACTAACACTCATAAAAGTCTTCGTGTTTCCCTTATTCCACATAGCGTCCACGTTGCCAGCCTCAGATTATATGCCTTTGCCTTTCTAATCTTAGCCCCTGCCCTTCCGGCATCTTGTCCTATTATCATCCTTTTGTAATCTGACAGTTCCATTTTTTATCATGACTCCTTTTTTTTTGTAGGTCAGAAAGATCTCATGGTTAAGCCGTTGGTCTTTTGCCACTTTCTCTATCTTCTTCCCTACCCATCGGAATAGCTGCTGTCTTGGCGTGCCCTGAATAATGATCCCTTTGAAAAACTGCCAACTCTCCTCAGCTTGTCTTTTCCCCTAGTCGTTCATCCGCATGGACCTTACCTATCAGCTCTCTGAGCTTGAGCCAAAATCCACCTTGTTCCATGGTCCTCTATTGTGCTAACTCCCTTCTACCCTCCTTAGAATGCAAAACTCTTGACTTTCATGATCACTTTCACCCAGCTTCCTCTCTACTCCTTCACATTCTCAACGAGTTTCCTCCCATTGTTAAATCAAGTCGTAGACCCAGCTTCCCCCCAGTAGCTTTTCAACCTTTCTGAAATAAAAAAGTGTCTTGCAATGCAGTCCAGAGAAACTTATGTTGTAGTCTGTGCCCCGCCCGGTGTATTCCCACATATTATCCGACGATAGTTGAAGTCCCCCTCACCACCAAATCTCGGGCTTTGGATGATTTGTTAGTTGTTTAAAAAGCCTCATCCACTGCGTTAGGTGGCCTGTATTAGACTCCTAGCACGACATCACCCTTGTTTTACCCTCTTTCCTAACCCAGAGACTCTCAACACTCCGTCTCTATGTCCATCTCCACCTCGGTCCAAGTGTGTACATTTAATATATAAGGCACACCTCCTCCCTTTTCCCCTGTCTATCCTTCCTGAACAAACTATACCCATTCACACCCAACATTCCAATCATGCGTGATTATCCCACCAAGTTCAGTGATG
Source organism: Chelonoidis abingdonii (assembly GCF_003597395.2). Taxonomy (NCBI): domain Eukaryota; kingdom Metazoa; phylum Chordata; order Testudines; family Testudinidae; genus Chelonoidis; species Chelonoidis abingdonii. The sequence goes on from NC_133778.1 coordinate 72,818,099, forward strand.
CCAACAATGTCGATAGTTGTATTATATTATAGCACTTCCAGTTCTTCCTGCTTATTACCCATACTTCTCACATTGTATGTAGGCATCTAAGATACTGGTTGATTTGCTCCCAGTTTTCGCCTGACCCTCCTTTTTTCTGTGCATTATAGCCACGCTCCTCTTGTTTCCGGACCCATTCTCCCAGGTCTTCATGTTCCCCACTACCTGTGGGCTGCTCACCTGTCCCCGTCAAACTTAGTTTAAACCCTCCTCACTAGGTTAGCCAGTCTGTGTGCAAATAGGATCTTTCCCCTCCTCGAAAGGTGAACGCCATCTCTGTCTACGAGTTCTTCCTCAAATAGCATCCCGTGGTCAAGAAAGCCAAAGCCCTCCTGGTGACAACCATCTCGCAGCCAGGCATTCACCTACATGATGCATCGTCTCTGCCCGGCCCCTACCTTTGGACAGGAAGAATTGAAAGCATACCACCTGCACTCCAAACCCTTCACCTATACTCCAGAGCCTGTAGTCACTCTTGATCTGCTCAGCGTCACACCTCGCAGTATCATTTGGGCCCACTGGATGAGGAGCATGGGGTAGTAGTCAGAAGGCAATAATCCTCGACAATGCCTCTGTAACATTTCCGATACGGGCCCCGGCCGGCAGCAACCTCCCGAGATGAAATTTCAGGCGACAGATGGCGCCCCCTCCCCCTCAGCAGACAAGTCTCCGACCCCACTATCCTACGTTTCTATTTTCAGTGGTGCAGCAGACCTCCCAGCTTAGGGTACAAGGCTTCTCCTCCTTTACTGTAGGAGGGTGATTCCTTCTCTCTATATCAAGAAGGCAAACGGTTACCCATTTTACCATTGGTGGGGGTTTGCAGCAGGGGTGGAGCCTGCCCGCTGCCAGAAGTAACCAGCTGCCAGTGTCCACCCTGAGCCATCTCCTCCTCCACCATGTTGTGTCAGAAGTCCTGTGACTGGGACAGCTATATCAGCTGTCTCACATGGACACTGTCCAGGAATTGCTCGTGGATACGGATGCTCTCAACCTAGCACCTCCTCCTGGAGCTCTCCCACCAGCTGCTGAGAGATTCCACCAGTAGGCACCTTTCACATTGGATGCCTCCGCCCCCCCAGCCTGGATATCAGTAAGTGGAAATTGCTAGTACAGTCTTTGCAAAACCACACCAGACTGGGTAGAAGCATCCATGCTCTGGTGCTCTGTCTGGCTACAGGCGCAGGTGGAGGAGACAGAAGCAGTGCTGCCACATGTGTTGCGGTCTCCTAACCATCGTAAGCCTCCCTCTGTCAAACTCCCTCTCAAACTCCCCTGTCTGCAGCTCCCTGTCGCTCTGCTCTGCTTTAAGGAGAAAGGTTTTGGATAGTTTGGTTTCAGGGACTAACGGTCATGGCTAGGACTGACATGGACCCCCGCTCCCTTCCTACTCCCCTTCCAAACTCCTGTGAAAGTCCTGTTAGCAGCCCCTGTTCACAAAGCTCCCTGGTCGCTATATGCAAGCTTATAAAGCCCTGGCCTGAGTGAATGCCCCGTCCACTGGTTAAGGCTCAGCCAATTACCAGAGGCTTCTAGCTTTCAAACCTTCCTTTGTAGCTCAGCCTCCAACTGCCAGCTACAGCACACGGTCCTTCAAACAACCAAAACAAACAAACAGACTGACAAACACAAGCTCAGCACACAGAATTGTAAGAATTTTAAATATTGTGTGAGATCTATTGGACTGCGGAATAATCTTTCTGGGAAGCTGAACAATATCCATTGTAGGAGTCATTTAAAAAGACATGGATGAGTTACTGGAGAAATAACTATAAGAGAACAATCAAATACAGGAAGGGTAGTCTAAATGACTTTACAGATCTATCTGATCACTGTACTGGTTACAGTGCTGTCCAGAATTCAGACAGATTTATAGGAAAAAGGACAGTGGCAGAGTTACAATGATTTTCATGAATTATCCAAATATACATAAATTAAGTATGCTATGGTTCCCATGAATCACAGATCCCATTACTTCTATTTATAATTAAATCATCTTTTTAGAACATTCTGTATGGTATAGTTGACTCAGTAATTAGGGTGATAAGATCTTCTGGAATACTTTTGCTATTAGCTTCTGAAAATGAACTTTCCAAATAAACTTCCAGTGGTAAGGCTTGTTAACTAACATGCCAGTGAAAATGAACTTCCAGTGATAAGGCTTTTTAACTAAAATAATGTCTACACTACAACAGCTACAGTGGCGCAACTGCACGGCTGTAGCGCTTCCGGCAAAGACACTCTAAGCTAACAAGAGAGAGCTCTCCCATTGGCTTAATAACTCCTACCACTGCGAGATAGCACTGTCCACATCAGCGCTTAGGTCAGTATAATTTATGTCGCTCGGTGTGTGAATTATTCACACCTCTGAGCCACGTACATTGTACTGAAGTACTCTGTAGTGCAGACAGCCTTAGGATCCAAGGCACTAGAGCACATGCTTTCATGGTAGAATGTTCACTCCAGCTTTCCAATTACCATTAAAGGAAATTACAGGTTGTATAATTTTACTGAGTCATCCATCTCAGTGACTATTTGTTAACACAAAGTACCCAGATGCCATGGCAATGGGTTTGGCAAGAGACATCATTAAATATCATATGAGCAGTGGTATAAAGTTTTATTGGCGTGAGCTGGGAATGGGCATGTTACTCATGAATGTTGAAGCCATAAGTGAGGGAGATCCCTTAGTCACATCCTAATACAATTGTTTACTGCTAGAGTTTGTTGATGCTATATTTTATAGAAAAAATTTAGAAATCTGTAGAGATGTTATTATATATGAACTATTTCAACTAGAGAGGCCCAAGAAGAGAGGAAAAATAGTACTAATATGTGTTTTAAAACCTCTAAGATCGTCTTAATAAGTTTCTCTCTAAACCAGGATGCTGCTGTTTTAAGTATGATTTTCTCATCACCCTCCTCTAGGATGTAGGAATATCTCAGCTCTCTAGTGGAAGAAACCATCCTTGTAGGTTTGCAAGATATTGACCCTTAAAAGCAGGACTTATTTTCCATCTTGATTTTAGGTCCCACTTATTGGGAAGGGAGACATTTTTGTGGCAAGTTCTGTTTATTTAAAAAGTTATCCAAGAGTTTGAAAGCTACTTATAGAGATTTCAGATTATGTAATGTAACCTAATGTTAGATGGATGTAGCCCTATCAGACAGGGGTAGAATGCAAGGGAGTGTGTCACAATTGCAAATTAAATGCCAATTGTTACATGGTTAAAACATTAAAGCAATGTATCATATGAATATCATTCCTCATCATGTAAGACTACAAATTCCTATGAACCTAATATAGCACACAGGCAGGGTACGATAGCAGCTGTCAATTATCATTGTTCACTAGGGGCAGTTTTTGATCAGCAGCAGCACAGAGAGAGCACATTGCCCAAGTATTATTTTAGAAGCAACTTGAATTTACTGAAGACACAGGACCAGATTTTGGCTGCCCACACACAGGTATGCAAGGTGTCAGTGGGAAGACAGCACCACTGTATGCCAACAAAAGCCTAATGTTGCACTCTCTGTGCTCAAGATGGGGCCAAGTAGCAGTGCAGGCAGAGGCATGGCAAGGTATGTTGGGGATATTGTGCAGGCCCAGCCCTCTTTTGCTGAGCTGGCTTGCTGCATGGGGCTGGTACAATTGGCAAAACACCAACTTAGTTCATATATAGAGCAAAATATTTGTTCGATTCATTACCACTTCCTGAAATGATTAAAAAAATAAAGTACTATGTCATGAGTTCTGAATATGAGGTCATGGTCACCCAACCTTTCTTTATGGCGAAACGGGAGTGTGTCTTGAAACTAAGGATCCCTAAACTTTTTCTGTTGTAACACGGGCTCATGATATGGCAAAGACTGAGAAATTAGGCAATCTCCCTGACTGAATGATGTATGTTTTATTTTACATTTAAAAGGTGTTGAATCTTTGAAATTAGGAAGTTTATTAAATATGCCCAGCTTTTGTGATTACATTTAGGACAAATGTATGCAGAATAAGGACCATTCACAGCCCAAAGGAAAATAATTGCCCTCAGTGTTTGACAGCAATCCTTGTAGTTTGTGGGGGCTTTTTGTAGTAAATGTTTTGCAAACAAAATTTTTTCATTTGCCCCCTATTTAATGGCTGTTTCTATACGTATTTAAAAATCTGAGTCTAAATCTCTTTCTTAAACAGAAGAAATTGAAAGGAAGAAATCCACTACAAACTGGCAAAGAGCTATTTTGCAGGGAGGCAACAAGGGAAAACACTCTCAAAGGAGGGTTGGAGGGTGTCAGATCCGATAAGACAGCTCTTTCTTGTGCTGCTATATAGAATTTGCTTCAAGAGACTAGCAAAATGAAACTCCCCATACCCAAACTAATACAGATGCATGTGAATTTGAGCTCTGATCTTATGGAGCCAGTCACTTCAACAGCTGCACTCTATTGAAATAGTTGGTTGCTGGAACATCTATGGGGAATGTTCCTAAATTCAAATAATCTGGCAATTTAGAGTTTCCCTGGTTTGTGTAAATGTATTTAACTGCTTCCTGACTGTTTTGGGTATGTTCAGGAAGAATACACCTGCTGTGCTGCTGAATATACACCAAATATACATGCAGCAGCACAGGAGGATTATTTTACCTGGATATATCTGAAACATTCAACAGACAAACAAGTGTGAGAAGCTCTGAGGTTTTTGAAGGTTTGAATCTCGAAGTCAGAAACCTAATGCTTTCAAGAAAGAGCTGGTTAAAAACTTAAATCTATTTTCATGAAATATTTTGACATTTCAAAGTTATTTCATTTCAAAATATTCAAAGTGGACCTATTTTTTCAAGACATTTTTGTGACTTCATTTTTTTCATCAAACCAGTTTTTGGTAACAAACATTTGGATAACTGTTTCAATACTTTTTTCAATAACATTTTGAAAGTATGTGTAAAAAAGTCATGAGTGATCACAAAGCCTAGATCAGGTAACAATTCTTAGGAAAACCAAAACATGACCTCCAATTAATTCTTTGGACATGATTCTGCTCTCACTTAAACCAGTGCAAATCAGAAGTAACTCAGTCACTCATTGACACAGATGAAGAGACTATGAGGCCTGGATTCTGAACATCCCAAAATGTTGTGGACATTCAGATTCAAAGTTTTTTTCCATCTCCATATAGAATTTGTGAAACAACGCAAGATTTAGCATGCATCTTGAAAGGACATATTTCTTGGCAGACTTATCTTTTATCAGGTGCAGAGACAGCAATTTTACCCTGCTATCTCAAATATCTAATGTTTTCACATCTCAAAAAAGGCTAACATTTTTCCAAACCAGAAGAAATATGAACAATTTATTTGAAACTGAAAATGCCAAAATGGCAGGAGAAAAGTCATCTAGAAGGGTTGAGCATTGGCCTGCTAAACCCAGGATTGTGAGTTCACTCCTTGAGGAGGCCATTTAAGGATCTGGGGCAAAAATCTGTCTTGGGATTGGTCCTGCTTTGAGCAGAGGGTTGGACTAGATGACTTCCTGAGGTCCCTTCCAACCCTGATATTCTATAATTAGCAAGTGCCAAAAACCTGACTGATATCTACTTTCACAAGATTCTAGGAAAATTTGCAGATCCAGCAGTGTGTTGAGAAGTTTCCTATTAGCCTATAGATTTTGGATGCTTAACTGAACCAAATCCAAATTCCAGGCTTTTGAAGGTTCACTCATTAATCCTAAAAATCATAGGGGAATTTCATATTTTGCTGCATTAACTGAACCTACTGAAAGGAAGTTCTATTCAAAATTTTCCTAAGAAGAAAGTTCCTTAGATGGTAAATGGAACTATTTATAGAAATGATTAAGCCCTTTCTAATATTCACATTAATCATCTATATGTCAACAGGAACACTGAGAATTGAAGAAATGTGGAGGTTCAATGGGATTTATTAATCATTTCCCATCAGTAATAAAGCCACATAAAACCTTTTTTTCCCCATTATTGTGCTAACAGGAATGAACATGCAAATGTACCAAAGACAGAGCAATTCAGCAAGAAGAACTCCATTTTGTTTAACACAATAGTCAAGGTTTTAATAGAAATTAGAATGATTTTTCCCTCTTTAGGGAAACAGATGTTGTTATAAACCTAACCAGCTGTAAAAGCCACATATAACTGCCTTGTAAAATAAATAGCTATGACTTCAACTGAACCTTTTGTTATGCTTAAGCAAACAACATTTTAAAGCCACTAAAAGCTTTGTTACATTGGCTATAAAAACAATTATCTTTAGATCACTCAGGCTGCAAAATTTGATTTAAGCCGACCTTTATATGCCCCCTTAGGTTATCATTTCCATAAGTCAATGTATGCACTGTACCAACACTCAATAGGTGCTCAGGTCCATTATAAGTAAAGTTTCTAGTGTATTTAACAGCATGGGACCTAAAGGTTAACATGTCATTAAAAGCCAACATTCAACAAATAAAGAGAATCCATTCCAAGAGGAAAAACTAAAATCAACAAGTGTCTCAGAGTTCAGTTTAAGGATTCAGTTTACCTTTGTGGTAAATTAGCTTTCTACATCTTAAGAATAGAAGTGATAGGACTTGCAGCACTCTTCCAAGCACAGATTACCCTTTCAGAAGCATTGTTCAGTAGCACTCTGCCAGGTGCTCAGCAGCACCTTTTAGTATCAAGCTTTGATCCAACCCTGAAGTAAAATGAAGTCTTTCTGTTGTGTTCAAGTGTTATTGGGGAAGGCCCAAACTGAGGAATGTTTCTGATATACAGGGGCAACTCCAGGCCCCAACACGCCTAGCGCATGCTTGGGGTAGCAAGCCACAGGGGGTGCTTTGCCGGCGCCGCAAGGGCAGCAGGCTTGCCTGCGGAGGTCCGCCAAAGCCATGGGACCAGCAGACCAGCCGCAAGCAAGCCACCAAAGGCAGCCTGCCTGCTGTGCTTGGGGTAGCAAAATGCCTGGAGCCGCCCCTGCTAATATATGACGCTACTACTGTGGGAATTATGTATTTGGGAACAAATCCTCAACTTGTGTTCCATCTCCTTTTTGCTATTCTGGTAACCCAAGCAGTTAGAAAACTGAACAGGAGCAACTTCCCCACCCCTCAGAAAGTGTGTGTGTCCAAAACAGAGAGAAGGAGGAACTGCTGATGACAAGGAGTAAGGCCAGAGTGCATAGTGCTCCAGCTGATCCTTGGCTGGTTGCAGTAATCTGGGACTACAAACAATGTAATTGAGAGCAGTTGGAAAGGCTGCTTTAAAATAGTCCAAGAGCTAAAACCCACTGCCAGCAGCCATGGATTTAGGTAAAGATGTTTTAGAGTCACTTTCCCCAGCCCTCTTGCACAGCTGAGGATTTGGGTCCTAGATTTTAAAATTGGGCTTTTAATTTCTTGGAACATGCCATTTCAGTTTAATAGATCTTTTAAGTAAAAAGCCTGAGATTTTCACAGTCACCTATGATAAACTGTTTACGCATGTCGTAAATGGCCGTAATAATATTAATTCAGAGTGTACATTAAATGTTATTTGAAGTGTTTCAAATCAAGTTTGGGGTGATTGCAGAACCCAGAAGTTTTGCTTTACTGAGCTTTTTACAAAAATTGCCAGCTCTGCGTTTTAACATGGTAAAACACATTTTTTTTCTACACATGTTGCAAAAACTTATCTTGGCTTGAAAATTAAGAATTTTAAAATTTTAATAATTCAAGATTTTAAATCAAATGGTTCCTATTTGAGAGTGAGAGGGAAAAGCAAAATGTCAACTTCTTTCATGAAATTGTGCATTTTTGCAGATATATGAGAAGTGAAAACCTTGACTTTCCAGATTATTCCTGAAAAGTCGAAAGAATTTCACAGATGACATATGCATCATTTCATTAATAATTGGAATGATAGGAAGGGACCTTGAGAGGTCATCTAGTCCAGTCCCCTGCACTCAAGGCAGGACTAAGTATTATTTCGACCATCCCCGACAATTGTGGGACAGGCAATGTGGGGAGGAGCAACCACACAGCTCCTTCCTCCCCTCCCATCTCACTGAAGGACTTAAAGGGCCAGTGCACTGCCCTGTGTTAGATTACAGCTGGTATTCAGGAGAGCATGACATTAAAAGGTAATACATGAGTATTATGTGTGACACATATAAGATGTAACTTACCTTGCAGCCTAGGGGTGGGTGAATTCAGAGATTTCTGTTGGTCTCATTTCTAATTTAATGAAGCTCATTGTGGCGTCGGAAGCAGAACATAACATTATCACCTTGAAGTCTATTTCCAGAAAGATAAACTGGCTATTAATTTGTTTTTGACACTCTCTTTATCACAAGAACAAATTAAACTTGTGACATGAATGTTTATTATGATCTGAATTCAGTCATAATAGCAGATTTGTTTTGTACCCAGACTTCTTGTTGTTACAATGCTGGTTTTAAGATTAATTGTGGACATTTTCTTTATTGCAGAGACTGAATTTGTTTAAACCAAAAAATAAAACATCCATGAATCTCTCAGTTGCAAAACAAAGAACATAATGTATCTGTTTCTCTGAGTCTTAAGAACTTCCTATTCCTTTATAGAATACCAAACATACAGGCAGTAACAGAATAGCAAGAAGGTCTTTATCACACTCATAAATATTTTATATTTATCCTAACCAGGAAGCATTACATTTCTTGAAGAAGGGAAAGAGAGAAAGAGATCCTAACTGCTGGTGTTTATAGCAAAGTTATGTGTGCTCTCTGCTGCCTTTTAGAGATGAATGAGCATACGTAAAAAAATTAGATTGGAACACTCCAAAACCCAAGATAGCCCTAACTCTGAAAGAGCATGTTACTCAGCTTCACATAAGGCCGCTAACCTGAATTGTCTCTGTCCCTGTGATGGGGTGTACCAGGCATTTGTTGCCCCCTGCTGGAGGTTTTACCCCTTTGGTATAATCCATCTGAAGAAGGTGTCCTTTTGGGGAAAAGGAACAGCGAGTTTGACCTCCAAGAGCTGACTAGGGATTCCACCCAGAATCAGCTGAGGGTGGAGCCAACCAACAACCAGTACAGCTGGAAAAGGGTAGGAGCCAATAAAGGCCCAAAAGGCAAGGTAAAAAAAGTGCTGTCTGTTCCCTCCAAGGGACAATTCTGCATGAAGCTGGGACAAGGGAGCAAAGACATCTCATCTTATCCCCAAGAGACGAGCTTAGTCAGGTACGTAACTCGGACTGCACCTTTTTCTTGAGTCAGCAAAAGACTTTTGTTTACATTGTGGAACTGTGGCCATCTTGAGTCAGGACATCAGTTTGACTGCAGTAAAATTAAAATTAGCTAAATCTGCTAGACACTTCACTGGTTCAGGCCAACCTGTGACAGTCCCATTCTGGTCTCACTTAAACATGTGAGGAATAGAAGTGGCTGCACAGAAGCCAAGAGAGTCATTTCTATATAAAACACTGATGTAGGTGAGATCTGAATTTGAGCTGGTCTGAAAATGGGGCTTATTCCCAGCAGAAAATTTCAACTTTTAGTTGAAAAGCCCAAAACAGATTTTTTTTCCCATTTTCAGCTGTGAAAAATCAAAATATTTTTGGCCCCAAACTAAAAATGTCCTTTTTCACTGAAAATTTTCATTTGAGGGGGTTCAGTTTCCTGATGAAAATGTGTAGTTTTTTAGAGGAAAGCAAATGCTTTCTGTGAACATCTTGCTGTAGTCTAAAAGGTTTAAATGAAAAACTTTCAAACAGCCCTAATCAGAATGATGATTGTAAGTAAGGACTATGAAAAGTACATTGTTGGAGTCAGCTGGTGGTTAGAGTTAATAAAGAGTTATCCACATTAGCATTCTTAACTGCACAAGGAAATTGATCTTTTATAATTAATAGTGAAGAATTTTTAAATTACTACTGAGAAAAAAAAAGGCCTAACACAGTAGTGGTAACTTTACATATCACACCTTCATTAGTCTTGAAAGAGAGCCAAGAATTTAGCTTCAGCATAATACCTTATTTGAGACTCATTTACTTGTTTATATTACTGGGGTTTGTCCTGCCAGACTTTCACCATGAATGTAACATTGCCAGGATGACAGCTTCATAAACAGAGATTCTGTTTAGGGAATAAGTTAATCTGTTTTATGGCAAAACCAACTTCAGTGAGCAACTGATGTAAGTATACTTCACTAGAAACGAGGGTGACTGTACATTAATGGACCAGTTCCCATAAAGGTTTCTTTGTGCCACTCTTGGTGGCACAAAATAGCTTTTAACGCAGCTTAACTGGCTGAGTGACCCAGCCTCAAGAAATTCTCTAGCTCTATGCTGCCTTTCCCAGCCAACAGTGTAGGAAATATTTTATGTGCACTCCAGCAATGCCTAACTGCCAGTGCAGCTCCACGGGGTCATGGGTAGCTGGGAAAAGTCAAGCAGCCAAGCCTAAATCTGTTCTACTTTATGCTGGGGATTAGTGGGCTAGTGGTCTGAGAACTGGCAATGCACGGGTGGCTCAGTGTAGTCCAGGATCTGGGCTGTGTATAAATTCAATATTTAATGGAAGCTTACTAAGTGAATGGAGAAATACAACTGTTTGACTGCATTTGTAGTCTATCTCCTATACTAACAGCAAAAAAATAAATAAAAAGGTGTTTCACCAGTGTCTAATTGCATGGGTGCAAATCCTAGTATTTAGGAGTCTAACTGACAAAGAAGGAAGCAGTTTTATGGCACTGGATTAGGAGAAGGTGATTTAGTTTCAGATTTCCAGCTCTGCCACAGACTTTCTGAATGATCTTGGAAAAATCACTTAATCTCTATGCTTCAGGGCCCCATATGTAAGAGAGGGATAATAGTACTTCCTTTCTCCTGCCCTTTGTCTGTCTTGCCTATAATCTCTTCAGAGCATGGACTAGCCCTTATATTATGTGGATATACAGTGCCTAAGAAAATGAAGTCCCAACCTTGACTGGGATCCTCTAGATGCTATGCGAATACAAATAATTAGGACTGGTTACATTTTTGACTAAATGAAATTTCATTGAAGCTGAAACATGTAATAGAGACACATGAGTTTCAATGACTGTTTTGTAGGGAAAGTTTTTCAGGTCCAGGTTAGGGTTCACATTTCTGCTGTTCATCTGGCAGAGCACCGACTTGAACCAGGGTCTCCCACATCCCAGGCCCTGACCCCCAGGCAATAGAGTATAAGCATCTGATCTCATGCCCCCACCACACATATTTTGACACAAGTCTATGAAGATTTTGTATTCATTCCAGTGCAGAATGAACACATTTCAAAAGTTTCTGCAACTGGAATTGTCTTATTCTAAACAGCTCCATAAATAATAAACTAAGTAATTATTATTACTACTCATGGATGCAATCTAATAAATGTCCAAATGCTAGAATATTATGCCCACAGATAACTGCACCTTGAAAATTTAAAATCAATATTAAAACTCAGCACTTACAGTACACAAAGTAATATTTGCACAGCCATTGCAACACAGCAGTCTGAGACAAGAGTGCTATGTAAATATAATGTAACGCGCGCACACACACAGAAGTCTTCACTAAGGATCACCTTGAATAGGCACACTTTGTCTTAAGCAACCACTTCAAATTTAATGTGTAAAAATAATGTATTCTCTCATGATTTCCAGTACAATTTGGTTGAATCTCTAAAGACCCCAGGGGAGATTTTCACAGGCACAGATGACAGGTAGGCATCTAATTCCCATTCATATTTAGTAGGAGTTAGGTGATTGCCATTTTTCCCTTTGAAAATTGCCTTCTTCACCACACACACACTTCTAATAAGAGACTGATTTTTGCTGATCCCTTTTGGGGGATACTTATGCTTGCAATATATACATATATTAAATGCAAACAGTGAAACTCATGTATACGGAATATAGATTTATACACAGAGTAAGGGGAATAATGGTCAGCACAACACAAAACATACTGTACATCAGCATGAGTTGCAGAGAGATTGGGAAGCTTAATTTAGACAAACTATGTGATAGCACCAAATCCCAGAGAGATACTGTAATTCAAATATTGGTTTTTCATTTATTTAATTTGTTTCCAATGAAGTGTTTAGACTTCACGGTCCTTGATCACCTTGAGTAAAATGCCTGAGTAGATGTTTCTTACAGGCTGTGTTAGGCTAGGTCAGGGGTCGGCAACCTTTCAGAAGTGGTGTGCCAAGTCCATTATTCACTCTAATTTCAGATTTCATGTGCCAGTGGTACATTTTAACATTTTTAGAAGGTCTCTTTCTATAATATATAACTAAACTATTGTTGTATGTAAAGTAAATAAGGTTTTTAAAATGTTTAAGAAGCTTCATTTAAAATTAAATTAAAATGAAGAACAGGGCAGCCTGGGTGGAGGCAAGTGGGACAATTTGCCCCAGGCCCCGGGCCCCGCAGGGGCCCCGCGAGCTGCTCCGGGTTTTTGGTGGCCCTTCAGCGGCAGGCCCTTCCCTCACTCCGGGTCTTCGGCGGTGGGTCCTTCAGTGCAGAGGAAGACTCGGAGCGAGTGATGGACCTGCCGCTGAAGTGCTGCCAAAGGGAAGCTGTGATTGGTGGCTCTTAGGCTGCTCTACTGCCACAGCTTCATTCTTTGGCGGCAATTCAGCACTGAGTCCTTCCCTTCGAGAGGGACCTGCGGCTGAAGACCTGGCCCTGCCCCAGGCTCCCTGAATCCTTTGGGCAGCCTTGATGAAGAACCTCCCCAGACCAGTGGCCAGGACCCGGGCAGTGTGAGTGCCACTGAAAATCAGCTCACGTGCCGCCTTTGGCACACGTCATAGGTTGCCTACCCCTGGGCTAGGTCTACACTAGCACTTTTATTGGTATAACTTATGTTGCTCAGGGGTGTGAAAAAGCACACCTTGAGTCGCCCATGAAAAAGCACCCCTCTGAGCAACATAAGTTACACCGACAGAAGTGCTGGTGTGGTGCTGTTTGTTGGAGGTGCTTTAATTATGTGGACAGGATAGCTCTCTCTCATCATCTTAGATCAGCTACACGAGGGATCTTACAGCAGCACACCTGCATTGGGACAGCTGTGCCACTGTAAGCTTGCTAGCGTTACCTGAGAGATCAAACTAAGTATTGCCAGATTCTCATCCCCAATGCATAGCATGCAACACTGCTTTTGCTGAAAAAGTTTCAAGAGATGTATTACAGAGGGGAGATTAGAATCTGTTCCTGCCTTCGTCTCTCCCACTCTAGAATCAAGCATATGTCATTATAAAGGCACTCAAAAGTACATTTGTTTGTGGGCAGGTCATTTATTGTGTTTATGTGAATGATGTGTGAAACATTCTTCTTTTGTTTAAATTATATGAAAAATCTGAATTACCTTCAGCAAGAATACAAATAAAAAGAAATCTTAGTTTCTCTGAACTATAATGCTGTTAAGTATCAGAGGGGTAGCCGTGTTAGTCTGGATCTGTAAAAGCAGCAGAGAATCCTGTGGCACCTTATAGACTAACAGACGTTTCGGAGCATGAGCTTTCGTG
>NC_133778.1:72833995-72868958 GCF_003597395.2 Chelonoidis abingdonii
GTCTCCAGGTTGGAGAGCTCTTTTTTGATGTTTTCCTGTTTGCTGTATAGGATGCTGATCAGGTGGTTCCTCAGTTTCTTTGATAGTGTATGGCATAATCTCTCACTGTGATCTGTGTAGTATGTAAATAGCAGTGGATTTTTTACCTTTAGTCCATTTGGTATTCTGTTAAGAATATTCTCAATATATTGGATGCCAGCATTGTCATCTCAAATCCTGAACTATAGGTTGCAAGGCTGTATAATTGGTTCTTTAAATTATAGGGAAGATATATATTTTTATAGGGAAGATACATTTTTAAAGGGGAAGTGCAGCTGTCCATCTCTGCTGCAAGGTATTTTTCAACTTATGTGGCAAATCCAATATAAAGGTTTATTGTACGGAAGGCAAAAGATCTTAATCAGGAATTAGTCTCTTCTAGCGCGGAGAAATAAGTACCAAGCCAGTGAGAATTATTTCTAAGAGATAAGAATGTAATTGCCTAATGTGGCTAATAATCTGATAAGAGCCTGTTTTATCTGATTTAACCCACGGAACTGCTGCTAATGTACAGAATTTAAAGTAATCCCTAAGGAATTCTTATCACAAATGGGATTGTAGAATGATAAAAAGATTAATTGGTGCAGTATTTGCTCTAGACACTTCTGTTCACAAAAAATAAAGTTACAGCACTTTGAAATTATATCAGCTTTTGCCCAAAGATGACAATAGTCTCTATAGCTCACAACGTGCTGGAGAAAGTCACAATATTAGTGGGTATTGGGAGACAGTAGTAAATGATAGAATTATATTTAATTTATATTCCAGGTAAATTTTAAGTGTTATTAATGGAAAGCAAACACTTGAATGAGTCGCCCATGAAATTGTGTTTGCAATATTTTATTTTTGCATTGTGAGCATTATTGTTTATTTGAAATATTCAGAGACATTAACACATTCCTCATCTAAAATGACATTAGGATCTAATTCTACCATGTAATGAACTTAATCCTGATGGTCATAATCATATCGTTGGTAAAACTAGATACATAGACAGTCACAGAGTTTATTGATATTATTATACTAGACTATCACAGCTAATGATTTGTGAGAACTCGTAATAGCACATTGCTACAACAACAGAAGATAAAGTAGATGAGAAACTGTAGGACTTCAAGCCCCAATAATTAAACAATGGACAGTCTTACATTTCAGTGCCACATCTGGTAATCTACAGGCTTCCTACTATTGTATTTGAAGGTTTGAGCCTTCAGTTTAGTCTGTGTAAAGACTATTTGATACTTACTACTGCTTGTTTAGCTCTATGTACTGGACACTCTAAAATACAGGAAAATAGAAGCAATAACACCCACCCCAAAGGAGCTTACAATCTAGTGCCTTGATCCAGCAAACACTTGCCTATATAACTTCACACAGAAGTAACCCCATTGAGGTTGTTGGAGCTATTCACATGTGTAAGATTGCTCATGTGGGTGTTTGCAGAATCAGAGCATAAGTGACAGACATATAGAAGAAAGGACACTGGGAAATCCAAAAGTGGGATAATAGTGTTTTCTTCTGTTTCATAATTACAAAACTCCCTTCCTGTGGGCATCGTGCAAGGAATGTTTGGGTTGTTTTGCCTTTTAAAGTGGTGTTTGACTGAGTCCAGGCTTGGTGAAATATAAGAGGGAGGTCATTCCATGTTTAGGGTAAGCTTGACATGGAGAAAAGAATGAGAAAAGGGAAGGAATGGGCTGTTGAAGCTGGCATTGGTCATGGAACATCTAGATGTCTAGGTTAATAGTATTCTGAGATACTATGGAAAAAGAAAAAGATGTCAGACTGTGTGTGTTGTATTCATCAAATTTACATATCCAAAACCAGAAAGGCCCAATGAATTTACAGGAGTCCTAAAGAATGCCTTTCCACACAAAATGTGACAGGTGAATCCATTCTGATACATCTCTCAGTAAAACACGTGAATATTAAATAGATAAATAGCTATCTTTAAATGAATCCATATGATCATTTATTGTCTGTATTACAGTACAGCTCATAGATTCCACTGAGAAGTTGCACCCCCACTGTGTGAAAAGAACAGGAGTACTTGTGGCACCTTAGAGACTAACAAATTTATTTCAACATAAGCTTTCATGAGCTACAGCTCACTCCTTCAAGTGCATAGAATGGAACACGCATTCTATGCATTCTGTGTAGCCAAAGAAGTGAGCTGTAGCCAACGAAAGCTTATGCTGAAATAAATTTGTTAGTCTCTAAGGTGCCACAAGTACTCCTGTTCTTTTTGTGGATACAGACTAACATGGCTGCTACTCTGAAACCCACTGTGGGAAGCACTCTACATATACCTAGGAAGAGACAGTCCCTGTCCTGAGACATTTACAATCTAATTTAGGACAACATGCAAAAAAGGGCATATCTGGAAACCAGAGAGAAATGAGGAAGGATAAGTGACAAAAACATAAGCTTTTTGGGGCAGGGATCGTCTACTACTGTGTTTGTACAGTGCCTAGCACAATGGGGCCCTGATCTCTAGAGCCCTGTGCGGATACACATTTATATCCACGTATGCGGATATCCGCAGATAGAAATTGGTATCTGCTGAACCACGGGCTTGGCCAGGAACCACAGCAGTGAAAGGAGCAGAACGTAGGGCTGCCACTCCCAGGAAAGCCCTGTGGTTCAGCAGATCCCGAATTATATCCGCATCCATCAATATAAATTTGTATCTTCGCATGGCTCAACCAATCTCAGCTGGTCCTTTGGTAATACTGTAATAAACTTGATTAACAACAAGTTATGTGCACAATTAATTTCTAGTTATTTAAATTTGTGGGAGGGACTCAATTACAATATAAACAAATAAAAAGATATCAGGAATCATTAGTGGCCATTTACCTACCATTACAACAAGGGTTATAGCAATATGGATAAAAACAAGACCATTCCAAGTTCATGCACACTTACATTTTCCAAAGAGATTTAGATAAAAAGTTCACGTTTACATTTCTGTTTTAAATGAAAACATTTAATTGAGTGATAACAAATATTTTAATAGTACATCTGTGAGGCCTAGAGAGGGTTTAGATAAAAATTCATCCTAAGTAAACCGAAAGCAAACAACAGAAACATTATTTAGTTTATAGTTAAGTGAAGAGGCAATCAAGATAAAATATCATAATTTAAATCCAAGTGTAGCCATGTTAGGAATGTGTTACTGCATGATCACTATGTAGCCTGGTAAAAAATGTTAAAAAGAGAGAACTTCTCACATCTGACATATTATTTGAAATACACAATTCAGTATAAAGGCCTGATTCTGATTATACTTATACTGGTGGTGTATACAAAGAGTAATTCAGTTAAAGTCAATGGAGAGTCACACAGATGTGAAACTGGTGTGAGATCAGAGTCATAGAATCATAGAATATCAGGGTTGGAAGGGACCTCAGGAGGTCATCTAGTCCAACCCCCTGCTCAAAGCAGGACCAGTGTATCATCTCCCATTTGCACAGTCCACATAGATCAATCATTGTGCACAGAGGACTAATAGGACGGGTCTTCTGTAATTTAGGGAATAAGTTGCCATTTAGCTGTTTACACGATAGTCTAGAAATACTCAAGTGATGGATTCAGAACATTTTGCTGACCAGACAATGAGTAAAAGGTTGCTCAGATTGGCTACTTTTTAAAGACACGGTAAATGAACAACAGGCGTGAGAATAGAACCCAAAAGTCCTGATTCCCAGGACCAAATTTAGCCCTTGCATAAATTAGTAATCCCTATTGAAATCAATATGAATTGCACCCACTTATGCCAACACTCTGTCGCTAGCTATAAACTAGATTATGCTCCTTCCTACAATTTAAATTTGTGATGGACTAACAAGGGAGTTAACCACAGCTCAGAGGTTCTAAAGGTTCCTTTTTTTCCCCAAAGGACACAAAACCATCTGGTTATTCTAGGGCATCACCATGGAAATCAGGCACCAAGGTAATGAGTGAGGTATGAGAACCTAAACAAACACAATCAGACACATGGCAGAATCCTGAATTTCACTGGAAATGAGATGATTGTGATGTAAGATGGACATATCCTTAATAAGCAAAGGTCCAGCTATTCAATTCTCAGGGATACTCTCCCGACTCTGAAACACAAATAAAATTAATGCTAGCTAATAGTAACACATAATACAAAAGAAAATGATAGGATACTAGAAATGTTTAACTTTTGATGCTATTATGGCCTGGTTTTCCAAGATGCTGTGCTCCTACAGTTCCCATTAAATCAAGCCTCCCTCCCTTCCACAGTAAACTGATGTATTCCAATTATAATATTACATATAGGGTAATTAACCTGAAACTAAGGAGTAAAACACAACAAAAACACAGTGAATTTGCTGATGCAAGCTGAGAGCTAGCACTAACATGATGATTCATTAATTACCTACATGATTGTAATATTGTTGTATATTCCTCACTCATTGTTTAAACAGCCCAGCAGCAAGTTTTACAGTGAAGAAGATGACAAGCTGGGCTATGGAAGAGGTAATTTTAGCTTTGGTGTCTATCCTCTAAAGTGAAAGTGCAGACAGCATTGAAATATAATGGAAAATACAGAGTTAAGAAGTTTGTCTTCTATTGCATATATTACACAGTAATGAATTTCTGCTGGGTACAAATTGGCGTCAAATCCCACAAAGACTAGAGCATATGAATTGAATATAGTTTTTCATACGTTTAATATTGCATGCATACAAATTTCATAGCAGGAATAACACAGGAGTTCAGAATTCATAGAGGAATTATTACCTTTATTTTACTTATTAAGTTTGATTTATTAGATTGGACTAAATAAGTCAGTCCCCCATGTTAATTACACAGTAAGAAAACACTAGGGACCACATTATATAATGTAGTAATAATCCAGACAGGACTGACAGGTAGACTGAATCTGGATTGCAACATAAGTACCAGCTTTTTAACGCTATAGCAGCTTAGAAAGACACAATACCCATATAATGTTATTAATGTGTGAATCCGAAGACTATGGGTAGGTAATTGGCATCCATAATTAAACCATGCATCAGCAGGAGAGATATATGCATGTTTATCATTCATTTTCCCTTTTATTTATTTATTTTCAAACACAGACAGACAATGTCACTTGGGGATTATCTCATGGTGATTGAACTCATTAACCAACTAGTATACATTATTTTGCACTCAAACAATAAAGTCTTTCTAACACTTACCTGCAGAAGTGGAAAAACATTCACACTCATCAGAAAGCAGTGACATAAGCCAACTCTTGAGATGAAAGAGTACTGCCAAAGTTACTTAATCTAATAATAAAATAAATGCATTTATTTCCATTGATTAGATGAATAAAGGGGAAAAAACACACACATTTAGATATTAAGTAGTCTGGGACTATCATGTGTTCATTTCATAGCTCTGGATCTGCACGTATAATCCAAAAAAATAACACACATTTCAGTTTAGAATGTGTACAGCAGTAGTAGTGGTTTTATAACCAGAAATTGTCCCTTTGTCAAATAATGAGGACTTACTAACTGCTGCAGCACTTAATGGGTCACAAGGTCTGTTTTTTAGAAATGGTTAAAAATCAATTAATTGCAGTCACATAATTTAATTAGATTCTTCACACTAAATTTTACCAATCATACTTGGAGATCAAGAATAGCAAATTTAAAATCAATATATCATTCTTAAAGAAATCCATTATATTTGGTATCTTATACTATATCCATCACTATGGAATCCAAGCACCTGTACATTTAGCCAGCAGTAATGGTTTGTAACAGGAAGCTTAGAAAGTTCTCAAAGTTGACTCTAATAATAGCATTATAGGAGTCCATGTATATTTTCTCTCAGTGACTCCAGATCAAGTTTGCTCATATTACATATAAAAACTTGTGTTTGATAACTTCCAGTCCTGCAAACCCAATCTGAAAGTTAAAGTCTTTTCTTTCTGGCTCATGCATCATCAGTGATTAGAAAGTCAGCAGACCAAATTCTGCCCTTGTTTATATCTGTGAAAGTTTGGACCTCTAATTACAACTTAGGCCCTGATCCAAGAAACACTTATATACGTGTTTAATATTAAACTTATTAGTAGCCCTTTGAAATAAATTGGGCTATTCACATTCTTAAAGTTAAGCATGTGCTTATACATGTACAAGATCAGGCCTTACATAGTAATTCTATTGAGGATATGTAAGCTTGAATCTTACTCCTAAAGCTTTGTTGGCTCTGCAGCGCTGAAAAGACTAAAAAGTAGATAAAGTATTATTTATTATTTGTATTATAGCACCTACAGCCCACCAGTCGTTCGTCAGGACCCCTTTGCGTTAGGCATTGCCATAGGTGCTGGAACAAGAGGTGCTGGGAGTGCTGCCACACCCCCTGTCTTGAGGTGGTTTCCATCATGTACAGGGTTTGCAGTTTGGTTGAATGGCTCTCAGCACCCCCACTAGATGAATTGTTCAAGCACCCCTCGACACTGTGCAAACTTTTAGCAAAAAGCCTGTCCCACTGCTGAATAGTTTATAATTTAAGGCCCTGATCCTGCAAATGCACATATGCTTATCTTTACTCAAATGAGTTGTCTTTTTTAATTCAATAGGACTAATCATTTTCTTACATTTAAGCACATGCATAAGTGTTTGCAGGATCAATGTCTAAGTAACTAGATATGACTTGAAGCAGATCTATTCAATAAAAAGATATTTTACAGGGTTGCTTTGCAGAGTAGAACTGCATTTTAGCAAAGTAGTTAAAAAAAATTGCATGGCTCCATAAATTTGCTGAACAGAATTATAACGATGCCTGCTTTTTTCCCCCCACAACATTTGTTTGGTATTTCTTTTTCATTTCCTGCAAGGTAAACAAAGAGATGAAATACAAATTTGTGATTACATCTCATTTTACTTTGATTACGTAGTGCAATGTCCGTTTTAGACCACATAATGTACTCAGCAGTTCTACAATGTCTGATGCAAATGGGACAGATGAGCTAATAGGTCTTTTCCAGTTCTAATTTCTAATGTTACTCATAGCAAGTAGGAATTAGCTTCTTTTTGTTTTGATCCCTAGTTTCCTAATTTAAACTGATCTCTTGGCTAAGATTTGCATTATGCTACACTCAATAACTTGCAGGAAGTAGTCTGTAGGTTAATGTTTAAAATCTGCAAACCGAAGGCTGGGAAGGAGTTCTAAGCCAAGTGTAATAGAGCAATAATAAGCTAACCGTCAAATGAAATGACAACCAGCTTTTGACTGCATTTAAATCAAGCTTTATTGCAATATAAAATGGGTTTGGTTATTTAAACATTGTTCCTGAAAAATACAAAGAAGTTCATGGTGGGAAGATGAGTGCATGTTCTTACCTTTTAACAATGATCAGGGTTATATGGCTAATTAAAATATCTTGGTTTAGGTGGGGTAGAAGTCCTGCTGTTAGACCATCTGCATCTGCAGTCTGTTCCATCACTACCCCTTCCACAAATTGCATGCTCCTAATAGGTATTGTAGTGCCAATGACAATTACCTAATTATTGTATGCAGTGTTGTTGTAGCCATATCACTCCCAAGATAATAGAGAGACAAGGTGGATGAGGTAATATCTTTTATTGGGCCAACTTCTGTTGGTGAGAGAGGCGAGCTCTAGCAAAGTTATGAATTTAAGCTTCCAGGCTCACCTTTTGAAAGTGTTGTGCAGGTTTCCTTTGAGGATGAGGATTGATAGGTCAGATAAACAACAATCATTCTGTAACTTTACTAGATACTAAAAATCATGATCTTAATAAAGACACTGGATATATGGCCTATTAGAACAATCTGCAACCCACTAACCCCCCTTTTTGTCCTATCACTTCACCTTGAATGGTCTCTTAGAATATGTGCTAACTACTTAAGATACACTACTGGTTTGATCTTGTATTTAGCAGTGACCCTCTTAGTATCTTTCCCAAATCTGAAGAAGAGCTCTGTGTAGCTTGAAAGCTTGTCTCTTTCACTAACAGAAGTTGCTCCAATAAAAGATATTACCTCACCCACCTTGTCTCTCTCGTTATCTAACTAGACATTAGAATCTTAACCATCTTACAATCCATGCTAAGTTTACCATTTGATAGAATATTTCCCAATACATGGAGGGATCCTGGAGGGTCTAATTATGTCAGGAGAAACAATTCTGTCCACAGTTAAAGGCCTTAGCTAGCTCTGATTGGAAAAGCTCCAATTGTTTTTTTACTAAAATAGCAAATCAGCACATGATAAGGTTTTCCCCAAGAACAATTTGCACCGTTTACAAATTTGCCTGCTGTGGTTAAACAAAGGCAACTCAAAACATGAAGTGGAGAGATGGTCCATATTGAGGCTATAGATTACTTTTCTGATCATAATGACAAGTTGTCCTTTGATTAAGGTTGTGACACACCCTCAAATATAAACATTGAGAAGGAGGAAGGAAAAACATATTAATGCATCAACGGTTGTGCTGCAGTATCTCCAAACTTGCCTCAAGAAATGAATGTTCAAATTACTCTAGTCGTTATAGAAAAGAGTAAGGAAAAATGACATGACATAGAAATCTGACTGAATGATGGACTTTCAGCTGGTTATGCTTTGACAATAACCATTTGAAAGCTGATCCTGTAGGTGATGGGGATATGACTGATTTAATGTCTTCAACTTTAAAACTGCAGGTGCATCGTTTCTTAATGCTCAGCACCTGTGGAGGTGACTGGTATATTTATAGTTTACATGATGTTCACTAGTAGCTGTCAGTGGTCTGGAGTTTCAAAGGATCTGAAACTTGGGAACATTCTCATGTGCCTAGAAATCTTGGCACTTAAAAGAAAATTGTTTAAATTGCAAGAACAATACCCCTAGAAAGATGCACTGGGGATGTCTGGATGTTTACTCTAAAAATCACCTTTTTCACGGGGTGCAGGTGAGCTTTTAAAAGAAATGCCATCAAGGAATCTAACTGCTCTCAAGAAACCACATAAATTGCATAAGTAGTAAACATGGGGAAAGGGGGGATAAGAAAATTATAATGCATGATGGCTGAACTGTTCGAAATTCTTTCAAAACAATTTATGTTCCTTCCCTCCTCTTATCATCACAAAGAAAAAAAATCCTGTAAAGAATTCTAGCAGAAGTTATAAACACAAAATAATGCAATGTAGCTGTGACGTTAAAAAGCCTGGAAGTGTCAGATGAAATGCAGCAACCAGAGATACTGCTTATATCTTTGTGCTAGAAAGTACTTGTGTTGAGAGTTGTGAACAGGACAATGGTTTATATTTTATCATTTTGCTTTGCAGAGAATTCCAGATTTATGCTAAAGCAAATCAAATGTGGGCCAGATCCTCAGCTGACCCTACATATATTATAGATATACACATCTATATACATATAAGTGCAGATAGAAATACTATATCATTATTGTAATCCAAAGTAATGTATGACTCATAACCATCTGCATCCAAAGCAATATACTCAATCCACTACAGACAAACATAAATTGCATAAAACAATGTATAACATGCAAAACCATAGATATGGTTTGTATGGAAGAAACTATACATGATCAAAATCTATAGTCAGTAAAAGATTTAGAAGTTGCAGGGTCAGCTATCATTACTGGAAAAATTGATCAACCAGTAGCCAAATAATCCCTCTTTAAATCCTTCCACTCAAATCCCTTCTCAAGACCTATTTTTGCCGTGATGCCTTTAAGAAAGCAGCCAATTAATGATGGCTAGGTTGAGGGGCAGACGGGAACACCTGGCTCTTGCTTTATCTATAACAAAACACATACAAACATACATATAAACTTTGTACCTACTAGATTGTATCCATCTCTTCCTTCTTCCCTCCCTTCAGATTCCTCTTAAATTACTTGCCTTCTCAAACTGTAAGCTGTTTGGGGGTCTGGGATTCTTTCCATAAGTTTGCATAGCATCTAGCAAAAAAAGACTGTGACCCTGGACAAAGCATCAAAGTGCTTCAGCAATATAATGGCTAAAATAATAATAGCTTCTGGTGAATACACTAGAAAACCATATTCACTGAGGAGTGCTGAGTTCTGAAGAACATGAGGAAATATTTTTTTTGATATATTGTCTGTATGTATTGTTTCCTGAATGGGTCTGGCTATCTTATCTCTATTTACCGTCTCCTGAGTGACTTGAATTTGAGGATTACATTTCTCCATGCAACTCCCATTGCAGTAATTAGAATTCTGCAACTGTTTCATGCAGTACTCATTGAACTGCTTAGCTGTGAGTTTGGAGAAAGTTTTAGTTCCAGCAGTGCTGTAGCCAGAGAGATATACCCTTTGATGCTTGCAGAAGACAGCAGCAGAAACACATTGCATATTCAGATTGAATTATCTGGTTTACTGGCTACTATATCTGTAGAATGCAAAAACTAGCATTAATTAAATGTCAATGTTGACAATCAAGTCCTCAGAGGTAAGGAAACTCCAAAAGTTAAAGCACCAGATCCTGGTTCCAGTGACGTCAATGGCAAAACTCTCATTGACTTCAGTGCGGCCAGGATTTCACTCAAGGTTCCTCCCACTCGGTCAGCTTGGTTGTGGTCAGCATTCTAAATATTTTATGATAAACGTTAATAGAAAACAATATTTTTTGGAAGGTCACATTTAACCAAAAGAACAGAAACGGATAATTGACTAGATCATCAGATGATGTAAGCCAGTATAGTTCTCAAGGAAGCTACACTGATTTATATTAGATGAGGACCTGGCCCAACTCATGCAAAATGGCCAAGTGGCCAAACTTATGATATATAAGGAGCCTTAATTTTTGTAAATTATAATTAGAAGGTCTTATTTTCTATGTGGGTACCTGTAGTTAAATATAAAAATACTTAAATGAGGATTTAGATATCTGTTTTAGTCACCTAAGTAATGTTTTAAGAACTGAAACAGCATTCAGCTGCCTAAATGTACATTTAAACACCTAACAAAAGGCAAATGTTTGAAAATTTGCCCCATTATTATTAAATGTGAAATACTGAAGTGGTCCTGTGTGCCAATCAAGAAGACAATCCCTGACTGGAGTAGTTCAAGGTATAGTTTTATTATTTATACTTTTTTATTTTCAAGGGGAAGGGGAAGTGAGAGGAAATGTACAGCTCATCTGAGATAAAACTCACCTGTTACCCAACAGAAATCTATCACAAATATGATAAGATTGTATTATCTATCCATCTATCTATCTATATATTTGGGACAGGATTTTCAAAAGTGTTCAGTGTCAACCTGATTCTCCTTTTATTGGAGTCGATAATAAAACTTCCCTTGACTTTAACAGAAGCAGAGTTAGGTCAGATCTGAGAATTTGTGAAAATTCACCTTTAAGTTAAAAGGCAATTCCATGCTTATGTTGACTCAATCACAACATTCACTGTTCTCACTGGATTCATTATAAGAGTATGCAAGTCTGTTAATAAATAACTCATCCATATAGGATTAATATACCTCAGCCTGACTTTAAACTTGCATCTATATATTTCCCTGGCCTCAAAAATTACAGTTGATGATGAGGATCTATGAGTGCTATCTCCTTTTAGTGTCTAATGCTGATTATCAAACTGTATTTGAGCAACTTAATTATTATTATTATTATTGTGGTAGCATCCAGAGGCCCTAGTTAATACTGAAGCCCCAGTCTGCTAGATACATGGGTCTTGCCCCCAACCAGCTTACAATATCTGTAGAATAAAATATCAGAAAGAATGTTGTTGGGGTTAAGACACTGAACTACAACTCAGGGGAGCTAGGTTCAATTCACATCTCTGCTACAGACTGCCTGTGTGGCCATAGGCAAGTTATTTAATCTGTTTGGAACTTAGTTCCCCTTCTCTAAAAACATAAAATACAATAAAGAAACTACTTCCTTTCTATCACCCTTTGTCTGTCATGTCTAGTTAGACTGTAAGATCTTTGGGCCAGAGGTTGTTCTTTTGCTATATGTTTATAAAACACCTACCAGAATGAGGCCATGATTTTGGTTGGGGTGTGTACTGTTGTAATAGAAATAGTAATAAGTATGTGACAAGAGACACAGGTGGATACAATAGGTGGTTTATGAGGAACTGGGGAAACTTTTGGGAAAGTAGGAGTCTATACAACAACAATGGGCTCCACTTGAACCAAAAGAGAACCAGATTGTTGGCATGTAAAATTAAAAAGGTCATAGAGGAGTTTTTAAACTAATGACTGGAAGAAAGCCAACAGGTGCGGAGAAGCACATAATTCAGACAGACACATCCCTTAGGGGAGGTTTTATTAAGGGGAAAGTCTATATCCTAAGTAAGGAGGAGAGGATAGAATTTGCTGAAGTATGGGTAGGAACTGAAGAGAAACAGTCAAATGTAAAACATTCCCATTCAATTGCACCATATGAAGCCAGACACCTAAATATTGACAAATTTTATAAGTGCTTGTATACA
Organism: Chelonoidis abingdonii; assembly: GCF_003597395.2. Classification (NCBI taxonomy): domain Eukaryota; kingdom Metazoa; phylum Chordata; order Testudines; family Testudinidae; genus Chelonoidis; species Chelonoidis abingdonii. The sequence goes on from NC_133778.1 coordinate 72,846,509, forward strand.
AATGGAAGAAGCCTAAATACTAAGATGGGTGAACTTGAGTGCCTGGTATTAAATGAGGATATTGATATAATAGGCATCCCAGAAACTTGGTGGAACAATGACAATCAATGGGATGCTGTCATTACTATATATTTTGTATCTTGGTATAACAGACTAGGTGATGCTGGTGGGGGAGTGACATTGTGTGTGAAAAAAAGCAGAATCAAATATAGTAAACATCTTAAATGAATCAAACTGCACCATAAAATCTCTATGGATAGAAATTCCATGCTTGCATAATAAGAGTATAGCTGTAGGAATATACAGCCACCTGACCAGGATGATGACAGGGATTATGAAATGTTCATGGAAATTAGAAAGGCTACAAAAACAGAAAACTCAGTCATAATGGGGGATTTCAACTATCCCCATATTGACTGGAAACATGCCACCTCAGAATGGGATGCAGAGCTAAATTTTTTAGACACCATTAATGACTGCTTCTTGGAGCAGCTAGTCCTGGAACCAAAATGGGAGAGGCAATTCTTGAGTTAGTCCTAAGTGGTGCACAGGATCTGGTCCAAGTGGTGAGTATAGATGAACTGATCAGCAATAGCAACCATAATATAATTAAATTGAACATCCTTGTAGGGGGAAAAATACCAAAAAAACCCACCACAGCAGCATTTAACTTCAAAAAGGGTGATGATACAAAAACGCGGAGGTTAATTAAACAGAAATTAAAAGGAACAGTCACAAGAGTGAAATGCCTGAAAGCTTTTTGGAAACTTTTCAAAACACTATAATAGAGGTCAAATTATATGTATACCACAAATAAAGAAAACAATAAGAGAATCAAAAAATGCCACCATGGCTAAACAAGAGAGTAAAAGAGGTGATTAGAGATAAAAAGGCATCCTTTAAAAATTGGAAGTCAAATCTTAACGAGGAAAACAGAAAGGAGCATAAATTCTGGCAAGTCAAGTGTAAAAGTAAAATTAGGCAGGCCAAAAAAAAGAATTTGAAGAGCAACTAGTGAAAGATACAGAAACTAACAGCACAAATTTTGTAAGTACATCAGAAGTAGGAAGCCTGCCAAATAATCAGTGGAGCCACTGGATGATCGAGGTGCTAAGGAAGACCAGACCATTGCAGAGGAGTTACATGTATTCTTTTCCTCAGCCTTCACTGCAGAGGATGAGAGGCAGATTCCCACACCTGAGCCATTCTTTTTCAGTGTCAAATTTAAGTGTCCCATACTGAGGTGTCACTAGAAGAGGTTTTGGAACAAACTGATAACTTAAACAGTCTTACATCACTGGGACCAGATGGTATTCACCCAAGGGTTCTGAGGGAATTCAAATAACTTTAGTACCCAGCAAATTGGTTGAAACTATAGTAAAGAACAGAATTATCAGATATGTACATAAACGTGATATGTTTGTGGAAGAGTCAACGTGGCTTTTGTAAAGGGAAATCACGCCTCACCAATCTACTAAATTCTTCGAGGGTGTCAACAAATAGGTGGACAAGAGAGATCCAGTGGATATAGTGTACTTGGGCTTTTAGAAAGCCTTTGACAAAGTCCCTCACCAATAGGCTTTTAACCTAAGTAAGGAGTCATGGGATAAGAGGGAAGGTCCTCTCATGGATCAGTAACTGGCTGAAAGATAGGAAACAAAAGGTAGGAATAAATGGTCAGTTTTCACAATGAAGAGAGATAAAAAGTGAGGTCTCTGACAGATCTGTCCTGAGACCAGTGCTATTCAACATACTATAAATGATCTGGAAAAAGAAGTAAACAGTGAGCTGGCAAAGTTTGCAGGCGGTACTGTAATAAGCCTCTGTCCCAAATCTGGACCTTAGCGTCCAAAATCTGGGTGCTTAGCATGAACCTCCAAGCTTAATTACCAGCTTGGATCTTATCTCGCTGCCACCAATCAGGATTCTGAGTACCTGATAAACTCTCTGGTCTCCCCAAACCTTTCCCTGGGGGACCCCCAAGACTCAGATGCCCTGAGCCTCCAACAAAGGGAAATAACCCACTTCCCTTCCTGCTCTTTACTTCCTCCCAGATTTTCCCGCCCTGGGGATACTAGGAGATTTCCCTGCTTCAATCCCTTGAAACACAAAACAGAGAGGACGATTTACCTTCCCCCCTCCTTCTTCTCCCCCCTCCCAGTCTTTCCCTGAGAGAGACAGTACTCCTGGCACAGAGATTCCTATCCCCTTGCCTTAACTAGGAAAAGAAAATCCAACAAGTTTTAAAAAGAAAGCTTTATATAAAAAAGAAAGAAAAAACACATGACAAGCTCACTGCATCAAGATGACATAACACAGGGCTATTGCTTAAAAGAAAATATGAATAATCAGCCTTATTCAAAAAGATATCCAATTTAAACATTCCAGCAACTCCACACATGTAAATACAAAATACAATATAAACCTATTGCTTTTCCTTTTGTACTCACAACTTGGGAACAGAAGGGTAGAAAGAAGCTTGGAGATAGGAAAAAAAAAAACAGCTCTTCCCTCATAGCCGAGAGAAAACAAACAGGCAGAACAAAGACAAAACACACCCAGAAGTTCCCTCCCTCACTTTGAAAAATCCAGTTTCCTGATTGGTCCTCTGGTCAGGTGTTTGGTTCCCTTTGTTAACCCTTTACAGGTAAAAGAAACATTAACCCTTAGCTATCTGTTTATGACAGGTACGAAATTATTTAATCTATTTAAGTCCAAAGTAGACTGTGAAGAGTTACAAAGGGATCTCACAAAAGTAGGGGAGTGGGTAAGAAAATGGCAGATGAAGGTCAATGTTGATAAATGCAAAGTAATGCACATTTGAAAACATAATCCCAATTACACATACAAAATGACTGGGTCTAAATTAGCTGTTGCCATTCAAGAAAAAGATAGTTCTCTGAAAAAAATCTGTTCAATGTGCAGCAGCAGTCAAAAAAATTAACAGAATGTTAGTAACCATTAGGACATGGATAGACCAAAAGACAGAAAATATCATACCACCACTATAATAAATCCATGATATGCCCACAGTTTGAATACCGTGTGTAGTTATGGTCCCCCATCTCAACAAAAGATATATTAGAATCAGAAAAAGTACAGAAAAGGGCAACAAAAATTATTAGGGGTATGGAACAGCTTCCATCTGAGGAGAGATTAAAAAGACTAATACTGTTCAGCTTGGAAAAGAGACAACTAAGGGGGGATATGATAGAGATCTATAAAATCATGCATGGGGTGGAGAAAGTGAATAAGGAAATCTTATTTACCCTTTCACATAACACAAGAACCAGGGGTGACCCAATGAAATTAATAGGCAACTGGTTTAAAACAAACATAAGGATGTACTTCTTCATACAATGTCCAATCAATCTGTGGAACTCATTGCTAGGGGATATTGTGAAGGCCAAAATTATAACTGAGTTCAAAAAAGAACTAGGTAGTTTCATGGAGGATAATGAATGGAAATCCATTTATGGCTATTAGCCAAGATGGTCAGGGTCACAACCCCATGCTATGGGTTTCCTAAACCTCTGAATGCTAGAAGCTGGGACTGGACAACAAGAGATGATTCACTTGATAAATTGCCCTGTTCTGCTCATTCGCTCTGAAGCATCTGGCACTGGCCATTGTCAGAAGGATTCTGGGCTAGATGGACCATTGTTCTGCCCCACTATGGACAGTCTTATGTTATTAAGTCGATGAGGAAAGCACAAGGTAATCGTGAGAATATTATGGTCAGGAAAATTACCAGTGATCACAGCAGACAGGCTACCTACCTGTTGCCTACAACATGCTTGACATCTCCACAGAGATGAATAATCAACTTTAGGACAGTCACTGAGGCAAAAGCAGCGATGATATTTTTCTTTGCTTTGGGTTGTTTCTTTGTTTTGTTTTTTGGGTTTTGTGTAAGGCTGAACCAGATCTGAACTCTCCTCAAGGTTCTAGGATGTTTGAATTAAGGATTTTTGTTCAAGTTCATCTGTATTTCTGTGCCTGGCTTCATTTAATAATAGACTGCTTAGAAGCCCTAGACCAAAAGGAAAGACAAACAGTAAGAGCCTGTGTTTGTTTTGTTTACCCTTTTTCTTTTGGTAGGAATTCTCTACATGCGTGCATGTGATGTGAGTGTATATGCATGTGTGTACCCACATGCATGTGGGCATGTGAGCTGATGTACAAATGTGACCTCAAGCAGACAGTGAGTGAACTACAGAAGCAGCATGCAGTGGAAAGGACACTGGATTGAGTCTCAGGAGTCCTGGATTCTATTCTTGGTCTGTCACTAACCAACTGTATGAACTTGGGCAAATCATTTCCCCTCCCATCTTTTGCCTGTCTTGTCTATTTAGAATATAAATAGGGCTGTCTATTAATCACAGTTAACTCACGTGATTAACTCAAAAAAATTAATCACGATTCAAAAAATTAATCACAGTTTTAATCGCACTGTTAAACAATAGAATATCAATGAAATGTATTAAATATTTTGGATGTTTTTTTCTACATTTTCATATAGATTGTATTCTGTGTTTAATTGAAATCAATATGTATATTATTTTTATTACAAATATCTGCACTGTAAAAATTATAAACAAAAGAAATAGTATTTTCAGTTCACCTCACACAAGTACTGTAGGGCAAAAGTGCAACTTGCAAACGTAGATTTTTTTTGTTACATAACTGCACTCCAAAACAAAACAATGTAAGACTTCAGAGCCTACAAGTCTACTCAGCCCTACTTCTTGTTCAACCAATCGCTAGGACAAACAAGTTTGTCTACATTTACAGGAGATAATGCTGCCCTCTTCTTATTTACAATGTCACCAGGAAGTGAGAACAGGAATTTGCATGGCACTTTGTAGCTGACATTGCAAGATATTTGCATGCCAGATATAAATGTTTATTAGAAAATATTAAAGAAAAGTGATACAAAGAGTTTGATGTGTCAGTCGTTGGTCATCGGGGGAAACATACAGAGCATGGGGGGACGCTGGCAATTGGTTATGGTTCAGCATATAATACATACAGCCTGTAATGTCCCCAATGCGGGGTGTACGGTGGTTGGGGTCAAGATATAGTAGGGGGGCAGTGAGGGCTACCATCGCTCTCATTTGTGGGCTAAAACAGTCCATGCGTGATGATGTAGCGGTGTTCTCTTCTTCCGTAGTAATATTGCGACACGAGGTGCGTCCTTCAGTGGTATGTGAATTCCAGACCTTTCGGTAAGCTTCAGTGATCAGGGATCTCGGTTGGTGGGGGGTGTAAAGGGTTTCCCCTCCCCCCATGGGTGCTGGACGCAATGCTAACATTCATATGCCACCATGCTTCACACATTCCGAAGACCTGCTTCATGGCTAATATGCTCTATGAAATAATGCATTATTACAATTTGCTGACCTTGCAACTGCTTGGGGGAGAATTTATGTCTCCTGCTCTGTTTTATACGTTCATTTCGCATATACTTTCATCTAATTAGCAGTCTTGGGTGATACCCGCACATGTTCAATTTAGCACACTTTCACTGCAGATTTTCACAAATGCAGACAAGGTTCACCGAATGTTGAGCTTTTTAAAGATAGTCTACGCATCCAGGCGTTTAAGACTCTGTAAGTTCGCCTTCCTTGTTTCAGGAAGATACTCTGACTTGGAGTAGCTGAATTTAGATGTGAGTATTGGCTTTCAGAGAGTCCTTAAAAGATAGCGCTAATCACTCGACTGCTAGTGACCTATTCCCCCACTCCCAGTATGTAGCTCTGTTTATGTTCTCCATCAACAAAGAGTGCTTGGAAATAGTGCAATGAGGAGGAGGGTGGTGCATTCTATTTGTGCAGGGTTGGGCAGAGGCTACATGGGGCGTTGTGGTTGATTATTCTTTGCGGTGGCCTGGTGGCAAGGTTGTCCTCGGTGCCCACGCTTCGGTCCTCTTTGGGAATTGCTCTATTATTAAGTAGAACCCATCATCAGCATGCATGCATGTCCCCCTGGACTGGTGGTTGAAGTATGAAGAGATATATGAATCTTTAGCACAAATATCTTTTGACGCTGGCTACAACAGTGTCATGAGACTGCTTGTTCTCACTTTCAAGTGACATTGTAAACAAGAAGCAGGCAGCATTATCTCCTGCAAATGTAAACAAACTTGTTTTTCTGAGCGATTGGCTGAACAAGAAGTAGGACTGAGTGGACTTGCAGGTTCTAAAATTTACATTGTTTTATTTTTGAAGGCAGTTTTTTGGTACATAATTCTACATTTGTAAGTTCAACTTTCATGATAAAGAGATTGCACTACAGTACTATTATTAGGTGAATTGAAAAATACTATTTCTTTAGTTTTTTACAATGCAAATACTTGTAATCAAAAATAAATATAAAGTGAGCACTATATACTTCATTTTCTGTGTTGTAATTGAAATTGATATATTTGAAAATGTAGAAAACATCCAAAAATATTAAAATGAATGGCATTTTATTATTATTTAACAGTGCAATTTGTTGCATGATTAGTCATGATTAATTTTTTAATCACGCGTTTAATTGTGATCAATTTTTTTAATGTCTTGATAGCCCTAATTATAAATTCTTGTCTCTCACTGTGTTTGTACAGGGCCTAGCACAATAGGGCCCTAATCTCAGCTGGGTTCTCTAGTCTCTATTGCAATACAAATAATTCTCATTGTGATACCTAGATTTGCTTCACAGTTTCCCTTATAAAACACTTCTTGGGGTCTTCTCTTTGAGAAGCTGTAACTCCACCATTGATTGTAGCAGTCCCCAAACCCTGCAGTTATATGTTTGTCTTTTGCTTCTTCCATTAAATTCCATTTAGATTTGGATGAGATACTTACGTTAAAAAATCACGATTTTCCTTCCCTGGCTTACATTTCTCAGGAAAATTATGACAGCAAAATGACATGTCAAACTAATAACTAAACATGAACATTCTAAGGCTGGACCTGTGCTGCTGCCAAAACATCAACAGCAGACAGAAAGTGTACTGGAAACACATCTGGACAGACTCCCCTGTCCCTACTGACCATACCACTTCCTGGATCCAGGACATAGAACCAGATAAGACAGGAGCCCCCCACCTCCTAGGTGAGGAATAGAGTGTGCTTAGCCAAGCTCCCCCACCACAACCACTTCCTTAAAAAAGCAGATGGGACATTTTGCCAATGGATTTCACAGAAACGTACTGACAGCAGAAGAACGGTGAGTCTCAGAAGTCATTGTTCCACTGCAGACTCTGGAGAGGAATGTGCTGTAGTGGGCACAAACTTTTCTGCCCGTTCCACGCCCAGGTCTGCCCCCCATCTTCTCTAATATGTCCACCCCACTCTCAGTGTTTTTGACCTCCATTTCCACTTCATTACCTCCTGGCTCCTCATCCAATCTGTCTATCTCCCTCTGCGCCATGTTGCCCTACCCACCAACTCCCAGTCCCTCGCTAAGCTCATTTCCACATTCTCTGTGCTTAGCCAGTCTCATTTCTACTTCAATACCCTGGTTCCTTGTCAGATGTGTCTCCTCTCCCCTTTACCACCATCCCTACTCCACGCTTGTTCCCAGTCCCAGTATCCTTGCCCAGCTAGTGCCAGTCTCCTCTGCAATCAGACTAGATGATCTTACGTTTTCTTCTCGCCTTAAAAATCTATGAATCCTCTGCCCACTCAGGACCCAGTCCCGATCTGCCTGCGCAGGCAGTCCCAGCTACTAACCTTGGCTCCCAGTCCCAGGCTTCATGCCAGCCAGTCCCAGCTTCCTCCAAGCCAGCTACCAAATCCAGTTTCTCTCTCTCCATTACCCTCTGCCAGCCTCCAGTCCCAGTCATGTCCCAATCTACTTCCCACATCCTTCCAAAAGTGGTTTTTGTCCCCGCTGCATTTGAATGGGGAAGCTTCCTCCTCCAGGCTGTCTGTGCCCAGCAGGAGAAATATTGCAAGCGCAAGAGAGACAGTCAGTCTCCCTACTCTCAGTTCCACTGCCTAGCCATGGCCTACCAAGTCCCACTCAACCCTGGACTGGACAATGATCAGTGTGGACAGAATCTTTGGAGTTCTTAGCTGTTTGCACTGAGGCACCAAAAGGCACATCCTTGACACAAACGCCACCCCCTGCCAAATTTCAGTCCCTGTTCCTAAGCATGGGGGCACTGGAGCTTCTCAACAAAAGGTCAGAGTTTTTTTTAACATGGACAAAACAATACATTTTCCTCTAGCCTCAATTTCACAAATAGCCGAACCATTTTATCTGACAAATTCCAGAAGAAACACCCAACATGGAAAATTTCAGCCCAAATAGTTAAAGTTTGGTAAAGTTATAAGCAGCTGAAAGCAGATTCTTATTACAGGACATGTTGGGAAAGCAGAGTCTTATTATAGGACATGTTAGATAACCTTAATAGTAAGCGGTGCTATCTTCCCCGCCTATAATCTAGGGGTGGACCAAGCAGTGAAAGTTTTTAGATTTGTTAGCTTTTGTTCTAGTGGCCTCTGGTTTAATTCCAGGAGGGACAAAGACTGATAGATCCTGTAGGGAATGCTGTAACCCATGGAAAGAATTTTCATTTGGACTTTCTGTTTCCTCTGGGTTTTTGTTACACTAAAAGGGGAGGGGGATTTTTGTAGGCTTGGCCAGAGGGCTAAACTAAATTAACATACCAGCAAGAAGTGGCAAGTACAGTGGCTGCTCCTGGGACTGAAGTAGTGAAATGTCACATGACTAACAATTTTTTAGCTTTGATAATTCACTGTTACTAGATGAAAGCTTTATTTTTCCTGAAATATCTGCTCTGCAAAAATCGTTCATGTAAACATATTTGTCATGGACTTCCATAGCCTCTAATTATTAGCTAATTCTTTTAGGGGGGATGGTTACAGTTTTATAGATACATCTAATAATTATTTGTAGCTCCACAGTTACTTAATAGCAGGTTTATCCCTTGAAGCATGAGGGTTTATATCCCTTATAAAATTTTACTGCATCTGAACTAACTTGGATGTTCATAGAAGTTTAATCCTTTGAGTCCTATTGAGCTTTTTGTCTCCGGTTGTACCGCAAAAATACATGACTCCGCTTCTCCATTCACTACAATAGATTCTCAAAGAATATTGTGTTAAATTCAAAGTCTTGGTCCTAATTTTCAAGGCCCTTCACAGATTTGGCCCAAAATAGCAAAGAAAATATTTCTTTTTCAATTAACCTGATTTCCCTCAGCAACCACATTCTTCAGGATCAACGAAGCATCCAATCTCAAGGGCAAAACTTGTGAGAGTAGAAGATGGCCTTGTCACAGAGGTTTTGGCTCTCTACCTAAAGCTTTATTACCATGGGAGATCAGAATGGCCATTAAACTTCCGACCTTCACAACAAAACATAAAGCTCAGTTCTGGAGCCTGGCTTTCTCACAGCAACAGTTGCATATAGCAAAGTGAGAAAGAAAGAAGGAGATAAAAGAGAGAGAGAGAACACTTCATCATGGGGAAGAAGGGAGGAAAATTAGGCCATTGAGTTACAAAGTGTAAGGCCAGAAGGGACCACCAGATCATCTAACCTGACATCCTACATATTACAGGCAAAGTATTAGAACCCTCAGGAAACTAAACTACTGTATGCCACAGGCACAGAACAAGAAGAACTGAGGTGAACCAAAGCCTGAAGTCCCTGCAATGGCATGGAACTGATGAAGTGAGATATACCCAAATGATCCTAGCAAGTGACCCATGCCCCACACTGCAGGAGGAGGCAAAATCCCCCACCAAGGTCCACTGCCAATCTGACCTGGGGGGAAATTCCTTCACAACCCCACTATACAAATGCCACTATAAAATATTGGCTAGAGATAAAGTTGTGGCAATGAGTTCCACAGGTCAAATTTTAATGCATTGTGTAGAAAAATATTTTTGTATCCGTTTTAAATGTGTTGCCTTTCAGTTTCATTGAATGCCTCCTTGTTCTTGAATTATAAGGAAAGTAAATAGGAGCGCTCAGTCTGAGTACGCTGTACCATTTCTTAGCCATAGTTGCACCAGCAGCAATTCATGGAGAGAATGTAACTGTAGAAAACTGAGGCACTGTAGGCAGAATGCCTGCTTGTGTGCTAAGCAAGTTCATGCAGGGTCACCAACTGCTGCAGCCTGTAAAAAGGTTTAATGAGCAGCACTAGTCTTGGAGGGCTGACCAAAGTGGAAGTGGGTTATGTCTTGTGCTGTTGGTGGTGCAATGATACCCCACCCTTCTCACTCAGGGAATGCAGGGCACTGGCTATCCTCTGCACATGTGAATAAGATGAGCAAAAATATCTCCCAAGACTGCTCCCTCATACTTAAGTACTAGTACAAGAGAAGCCAGAATACAGTCTTCTGGGAGGTTTTGTTTTATACATAACAATCTAGTTACTGTGAACAGGGAGTATGATGATGCCAACATATTCTCATTGGCTTGGCTCTTCCTTAACTTGTCTTTATTCATGGACATGGAGCCAGGCCAGAGTCAGTCACTCAGCTCGAGCCAGGCTCAAGCCTCCTTTGGCTTGCCCACCTCTACTCTGGGAGCGAGGGTACAAGTTGTACAATACATCATCTGTTATGTAATTATAACAAGCTAGCAGTTCCGGTTTTCTTTTCAGGGACAGAAATATATTATCAGCTTTCCTTTCTGTCCCATCCCCATCCCCATCCATTTGATCCAGTTAGGTTGACTAAGGAAATACTGTTACTGTAAGTAGCTTTCCTACAATCAGCAAATTAGTTCTTTAAAGTATAGTACTTTTGTTTCCTCGTATACCAGACAGTTTGGGCCAGTTTTGGTCCCCGTGCTACTCTGCTGAAGATAATGGCATTGCACCGGCTTACACCAGGGTTGAATCTGGCCCTTAGTTTCTATATGTCACTTTTTTATTCCATCTAAATAAATGTCCAACAGTAAAAGAATAACTTACATGTACAGCAAGCCTTTCATCCCAAAATGTTTTATAAAGTTGGTAATGGAGAAGGTCTTGATTAAAACAGCCGGAGACACTGGAAAAGTTTGGATCTGAACAATGCATGTGAGAACCATTTGTCTTACCACTGAAATGCAGTCACCTCTGAGGGAGGAACATGGCTGCTTTATTAACAGTGCACAGCAAAACCAGGATATTATGACAGGAAGGGAATAATTTCCTGTCCAATTGAAGCAATGGGTAGAAATGCCCACAAATCCACACTGCAAGATTAGAGAGATTTCCAAGAGATTTCTATGCCTAGAAATTTTCATTGAAAACCTAATTAGTATATTAGTTGTCATTAAAGAGTAAATGAATGAGAGCAGTTGGAATGAATTCCTCCACTCTCAGTTCAGAAAGATTTTGACATTCATCATATACAATTATCCCTAAATCCCAGAAGTACTAATCAGCAGTGCAACTAGATTGTCCCATCATATATAATGGTTTAACAAGTGCAATGCCCCAGAGAGGTACCAATTACAAGATAATAACTTCCTCTTCCCTGAAGCGTGGGGAAAACTTTAATGAAATGACAGTCATATTTTTACTGAACCATACTTTACAGAGTGCTAAATCCAGATACGCATGACCTTACTTTACTCCTTGAACTAACTAAAGACATACAGTAGGGCTGGCTGGAAAACAAAAATTCCATTTAGTGAAAAAAGTCAGTATTTTGACATTTGGTTTTGGAACAAAAACTAGACTTTGACATTTTTCACAAAAGAGCAAACAACTCAGCCCCCTGCATAGCCAAATGGGTTACAGTACTAACCTGTAAGGCAGGAGACCCAGGTTCAAATCCCTACTGTGCCTGATTCAGAGCAAGGACTTGAACCAGTATCTCCTACTTCCCCAAGAAGTGCCTTAACCATCAGGCTATAAAATCAGTCTCCACAAAGTGGAACAGCTCCAACAGAAACACTGGGAGAGACTGACTCTATAGTCCACTGGTCAGGGCACTCACCTGGTTCTGCCTGATTTAGAGCACAAATTGAAGCTGGGTCTCTCACAGCCCAGGTGAACATCCTAACCACTGGGCTATCGACTATTCTGGGGAGGGCAAGCTGTCTCATTCTGACCAGAAATTCCATCCTGGGCCTGAGAAACCATCCCAGAAAAAAATAGCACCGAAACAGATACATTTCCACAAACCGTTTCCATTTTGACAAATTGATTTTCCAGAAAAACTCCACTTCATTGAAAAATCCCCAATGAGCTCAAGTATGATGCCCCATAGCAAGTGAATGTGTAGCTTGCAACTCCAGGATTGCAGCAGAATAGTAGCAGATGAACCTCTTCAGCAAGATATTTGCCAGGAAATGGGTTCCGCTGAAGATATTTAAAGACACTGGATCATCCAGAACAGCCTGCGCTCATCCCTTCACAGAGCCATTTTGGTGCGGGGGCCAGAGATGCACTGATTAGTGGAAGGGGTTCTGGCCTATGCTTTTGCTAGGCCAGAATGTTTCCTTCTCTGGGCCTCAGACAATAGGATGCTCAGCAGCAGTTAAAAAAGCAAACAAAACATTAGCATGAATAAAGAATGGGATAGAACAACACTGAATGTATTACAGTGGCATCTTTGGTACACTTTTACCTGGAATACTGCATCCAGTGATGGTGACAGAGCTCAGCTTTGGAACATCTTCATCCCCTTCCTTCTCAGACATCCTGCCTCCGTAAGATGAGCTACCCTCCTGTCGCAGAAACTCCGGGGCCCTACATTAGAGCCAACGGCTCCCTCAATGCCCCCACCTGTCACAGAACCTCCAGGGCCCAGCGTTCCAGCCAACAGCTCCCTTAAATCTCCCAACTGCCATAGAACCTCCAGGGCCCAGCATTCCAGCCAACGGCTCCCTTAAATCTCTCAACTGCCATAGAACCTCCAGGGCCCAGCGTTCCAGCCAACGGCTCCCTTAATGCTCCCACCTGTCACAGAACCTCCAGGGCCCAGCATTCTAGCTGACATCTCCCCTAGCATCTGCAATTGTCATAGCAATTGCACACCTCAGCATCCAACTGACAGCTCCCCCAACACCGGCAACTGTCTTAGCAACTTCTGGACTGTGCTTTTCAGCCAACAGCACTCCTAATAGCGCAGCAGTTATGAAACCTTCAGGCCCCAGCATTTCAGTTCACAGCCTACTAAACATGAGGGTTCCTCAGGTGCTGTGTAACCAGCAGCAGAGAGGGAAAAGAACTACCCACCCTTTCAATTCTGTCTTTTACTACTTCTTTCACCATAAAAGTAGAGGAAGAGGCTGAGGCTAGTTCTGCAAATATTTCTTCATTTTCAGATGGGAGATTATGCAGGCACATTACTACCATAGAGAAGGGGGTAACTACATAATCCATAGACACTCCTTGCAGCCTCTGGCTCTGCCTTCAGTTCCTCCTACAGTCCTCTCTACTTATTGTTCTCTTTATTGCATCCATTTCTTGGCTTCATACCTGTGGCGCTTCCCATGGGTTCCCAGGCTGTGAGACACCTTGCTACCATCTGCCCTTAGTATGAAGAAACCTTGTTTGTGCCTGCCAGGGGTCAGCTCCCCAATTCCACCAGCCACAAGCAACATAAGCACTTCCCTCTAGCCCTCACTTTCTCTCTGCAGGTCAGTATCTAGCCCCTGTTCCACTGGATACTCCCAGTTTTCAAAAATTCATTGCCTCTAAAGAAGCAGTAGACCCCTGCTTATCAGTTCCACATCAGATCACCGCTGCACTTAACACACAGCAATTAGATATATTTATAGTGAAATCAAGTATAAATTTATTTAACAAAGTATAGATATTCAAGTAATAGCAATAGCAGTATTGGAAACAAATGGATACTTACAAAATAAAATCATTGCACACATTCTAAAGCCTAGACTTACTTATTGAGACAGTTTCATGTCTTGTAGAATATTGCTCACCCAATATCCTTGCAGCATTTTACAGCCAGGCTGGCTGTGACCCTCCTTGCATAAGACAAACATACTGTTAACTTGTCTTCTTGGTGAAGGATTCTGTATGTTTCCTTGTATCCCTTGAGATACTCTAAAAATCTTGTCTTTAGGCATAAAGAGGACACCCTGTTTGTTTTATTCTGTAAATTGCCTCTCTTGTAGATTTTGCTTGTCTTTTGCCTATGGCTCAGTATGCAAATAGACCTACATTGTGAGGCATATTATAAACACATGACTTCTTGTGTCCTCATACTGATTCCCACCACATCCATGCATATGTGGTTGCCCAATCATTATACTCCACCAGGTCACTGGAAGAGCATTCACACTCAAGCAACTCCCACACATGGTCAGACATGGAGATAAGCATCTGTTACCTGCTGCCTGAAATAAATATGTCCAAGGAACATGACCTGGTGACCTGCTTTAACTTTAAGTCCTTAAGAACATAATTGTCAATATAGATACAAAACTCCCTAAATACTATTCATAGATACATTTTTCAATGATTATGATGACCAGTGGGTGACTAGTTCTTGGTAGAGATCTCACATGCCATCTTTCAGTGAACTATTATGCGTATATCTGATCCATGGGATCCCTGTAAAATCCTCAGAAGGGTAGCCGTGTTAGTCTGGATCTGTAAAAGCAGCAAAGAATCTGGTGGCACTGTCATAAGCATAATTCCTAATTCTGAACCTTAGAGTCCAAAATGTGGGTGCCTGCATGAAACCTCCAAGCTTAATTACCAGCTCGGACCTGATAGCGCTGCCACCAGACAAAAATTCCAGTGTTTGGCTCACTCTGGTCTCCCCAAAACCTTCCCTGGGGGACCCCAAGACTCAGATGCCCTGAGTCTTACCACAAAGGGAAATAACCCCCCTCCCCTTGTCTTCTCTTTACTTCTCCCCAGGGCTTCCTCCATGGGTTATCTTGGAAAGAGTTACTGTACTTAAACTTCTTGATTACAAAACAGAGAGGGCAATTTAACCTTCCGCCACTCCTTTCTTTTTCCCACTTCCAGTCTTTCCCGTGAGAGGAGACGTAATCCTTGACACAGGGATTTCTATCCTGAGAGCCTTTCACTTAGAAAAGAAAATCCAAGGTTTAAAAAGAGAAAGTTAGAATAAAAAGGAGAAAGACAAAGAATTGCTCTCTGTATCAAGATAATAACAGGGTCGCGTCAATTGCTTTTAAAAGAAAAATATGAATAAACTATGCTGCTATCAATGAATATACAATTAAACATCCCAGCACTAACACATATAATACAAAAAAAAAAAAACAATAAAAGCGCTAGTTGTTTTTTCTACCTTTGTACTCAACACTTGGAACTGGAAGATTGAAGTTGAAGATAGAAAGATTCCTCTCATAGCCGAGAGCCAGACCGGAGACACAGACAAAGGGACACAGACCCAAACATTCCCTCCGTGAGCTTTTAAAAATCTTGTTTCCTGATTGGTCCTCTGGTCAGGTGTTTGGTTCCCTTTGTTAACCCTTTACAGATGAAAGAAACATTAACCCGTAGCTATCTGTTTATGACAGGCACCTTATAGACTAATAGACATTTTGGAGCATGAGATTTCGTGGGTGAATACTCATGCTCCAAAATGTCTGTTAGTCTATAAGGTCCTACAGAATTCTTTGGTGCTGTAAAACCTTATGTGCCACCCCATTCCCTCTGCCATTTGTCACCAAGAGGTCCCTGGGTCACAGAACCTTCATTACTCTCTCCTATACTTGGACCAACTTCCTACTTATCACTCACCAATCACTCTCTTTCCGCTGCTCTATGCCCCCCCTTAAAATCCACATCTTCCATGAATCCTTCCTGCTGTCAGCTCACAACGAATCTCTCATTCTGATTAGCCTGAACTGCTGTCTTGTGCCATGCCTTATCCACACTGCATCTCAAGCAGCTTTGGGCAATGCCTTGCCTTTTCTATGTCTGTAAAGCACATATAACACTATATTACGAAGGTACAAGCACTCTCAAGTGGAGCATTACAGTGTGAAAATTATTCACCTCTTCTTCTGAAATAGCAAGTCTAGAGGCATTCCATTCATAGATTTTAAGTCCATTAAGAATGGGCCTTTAGATCATCTACTCTGATCTCGTGTAGGATATGTACACCTGCTCTGGCTTTTTCTTTAGTAATGGGTTTTCATACAATTCCCCATTGACATGTTCCAATGGGAACTATCAGGATCCAGCAGCACAATATCCCAGATTCATAGTTCAGCTGCCATTAACTTCTTAACCATCATAACAGCTGTGTGAAGAATCCCTCAGTATTTTTGAGCTCCAAAGGCAGGCAGCAGCTACTACAGTCAAAGCAATCCTGTTTGCATGGAGGACACAGATAAAAAACAGGGGAGATAAAAGGAGAATCGCCCCGCATTTTTTAAAAATGAAGTAACTGAAAGGCAGTACTGAACAGGAAGTATCCTATCAAGGAAGAAGGGATCAAAATAATAAACAATTTAATTGGCCATTTCTGTGTCATGTGACCATGTTTAGCCAATTGCTAGCCAAAATCTATCGAACAGCTATGAGGGCAATAGTGTTTAACCCATGACTGTGTTTCAGCCAATTAAAGATATAATTATTATTATTTATATGACAATAGCGCCCAGGGACCCCACCATAGACTAAAAGCAGCAAAAAGTCCTGTGGCACCTTATAGACTAACAGAAGTTTTGGAGCATGAGCTTTCGTGGGTGAATATCCACTTCGTCGGATGCATGTCACCATAGACTAGGACTCCATTGTGCTAGGAGCTGTACAAACACAAAACAAAAAGACAGTCTCTGCCCAAAGGAACTTACAATCTAAGTATAACTAATATAAAAGTGGGTTTGCATGCACAGCCTGACTCTGTGTCCAATGAAGTCAATTAAAAAAGCTCCCATTAATCTCAGTAGTTTCAGATCATGTGCATATTGTATATAACTTTAAAATACATTCTATTTACTAGCATATTTATTTCATTTTTAATGTTTATTATGGGTATTCGTTTGCCACTTCTGCACAATCCAGAACATCTAAGATCTCATTTATCATCAGGCACCCTAACTACGTCAAGAAAGTTGGAACACAGAAATCTTGCATATGGATGACTGCACACAAATAGTTTTTTGTGTGTGCAATTATTTGTCTTGCACACACGCCTTGCACATGCAACACAAAATGCACACAGATGTTAGTGCAAAGTTCAGCTGAAAAATGTGCCCTTTTATGTCCAGTGAGAGACTGTAACAAATTACCGAATCCAGACTGCAAACGAAGGGAATTTACCCATGTGAGAATTGTGATTTAGTAATCTATCTAGGTCAGTAACACTCAGTCTACAGTGGTTCAGGAGCCAAATTAGTGATCAACATTACCCAAAAAAGCCACAGCAATGTGAATGACAGGGGATATATTTAGTTTATATACATATTATTCTCACAGCAAATAAATTAATAATTTAATGCATGTTCATAACTTAATTGGTTAATAACAGTAAAAGCATCCTGATTAGTTAATAACTTAGATTTGGTAATAATTAAATCACACAGTGTTTTAATATCATGTGCTGCAAAGAGCCACAGGAGAAACATTAAAGAGACATTTGCAGGTCAAGAGCCACTGTCTGAGTATCATTGATCTAAGTTCTAAGGCCCCCATCACTGTGGTATCCCCCAAGAAAATAATAGTAATTTCTCCCTCTTTTGTTTCCAAGCCTGCAGGAGAAATAGTTTAAAAGGGAAGTGGGTATTTTTGTTTGATTGGTTGGTAGGTTTTGCTTTTTTGGGCATGGGAGGGTAATCTAGAAGTAATGTGAGATAGCTAAATTGAATATATGTGTTTTGCAATTAGTTCTCAACATGGTGAGGCCAGTTCACAGTTCAGTCCTTGACTGTTAACTGAATTATATAAAAATAAAAACTAACTTTATCAACTGTTTTATTTTCAGAAAAAGCTTTCATTAGCTAAAATACAGATTTCCTAATGAAACTATTATGGGGATATATTAAACTTTATATATTGTAGAAAATTACTTTCATTTGCAATGAAAAGTGAAATATTTTATCCTGACCTATTTATGTGTTTGCCAAGATTCTATCTCCACTATACCCAGGGTCTTTACCATACTATCACTATTAAGAAGAGCAATTTCTTGTTGTTGTTCTTGAGTTTTTTTATTAATAAAAAGGCAAATAATAGGCACTGCCAGTAGCCATTGTTGACCTGAGTCTAAAGTGTCTGAAATTAATTTATCCCTTTGGATGTGTATAAATTTCTCATTACAAGTGTTAGTGATGGGCAAGAAACTATTCCAA
Organism: Chelonoidis abingdonii; assembly: GCF_003597395.2. Lineage (NCBI taxonomy): Eukaryota > Metazoa > Chordata > Testudines > Testudinidae > Chelonoidis > Chelonoidis abingdonii. The sequence goes on from NC_133778.1 coordinate 72,864,776, forward strand.
AAAATGTATTGGGTATGATGCCAAACTCTGTAATCAAGGTCTCTTGCAGAGACTCTGGAGTATACAAAGGGTTTCACACAGTCAGGAGTGTTAGCTATGCATGCTTTCCCGTTGCCCAGGCTCAGCCAAATACTCTGTGAGAACAACACGTATACACACTTTGTTTTATTATGCCTCCACAGATGCTTTTTTGTTTTATATTTCAAGCTTTGTCAGACCTAATGTTTGTTCATTTGTTGCGCCCCCACTGACCCCAAAAAATTCTGAACAGCTTCCTAGAAAGACTCAGTATTGATTACATAAACAGACTTTCTTGGAAAGTAAGGAGAAAAAATTGGGGTTTCTTCTACTCGAAACCGAAAATGGCAACCGTTGAACAGATCTGGTCAAAGACAGTAAGACAATGAGCCCAGCAGAAAGTGTAATATATTGTGCTACACTTATGCCAACTTGCCAAGTCAAGTTCTTTTTCTCAAGCGCATGTACAGTTTGTTCTCGCTATCCTCAGTTAACTCTGCTCTCTGAATAGAAGAGATGGGAACTGCTCAAAAGCCACAATGGCATGTTCTACTTCGGGTTTCATTTCCACACTAACTATTGTGGGTAACTCTCTTTATAACTACAGTCAAGGACTCTCTACTGAGAATGCACTCATTTAAGCGGTATGAGGCTACATTTTCCTTATCTTGCAAAAATTCTGTATAATCCACTGCCATTTTTAATCACAATTTACATATTATAGGCAAAGTAGCTAGTATCTGTGTAAAAAAAAAAAAGATACAATAAAATAAAGCAGCATGAAATCAGCTGCATTTCCTTACATGAATTAGGATGTGTCTTATTTAAACTAGCAGCAAAATAGCACCAGAAAGATAATATTGTACAAGAAACACATGTCGAATGGATGACCCATTTGAGTTTCTCTGAGAACTGACATATTGGATCAGGCCAATGGTTTTATCTAATCCAGGAGTCTTTCTTCAAGAATCACCAATATCACATGCTTCAGAGGAAGGTGTAGTGCCCACAAAAAAATCCCTGTGGGGAAGTTTCTTCCTAGCCCCATGAACAAAGAGGGTGGCTGATGTCCTGAAGCATATGGGTTGATTATCCCTTTTTATGGCTGGAGTGCTAGCAAAAACTATAGTTAAGGTTGCCAAAGCATTTCTATGCTAATCTCCTGTTTTCAGTCACTCGACCACTGGAAACTTAATTTTCAAGATGAAAAGGTGGGTTTTACCTCAGAAAATCTGAGCAAAAATGATTCAGATATTTTTGAGAATAAGGAGAATAGGGGGGAAAAAAACACTTACACAAAAAGAAATCTGGAACACGTTGATTGAAACAGCTGATGCTCTGGAAAAACCTTGTGTTGATTCACCTGGATAATGGGCCCTTGGGGAAAAAAAAAAATCACAGAATGTTTACATCATAGGATTTACAAAAAACAGCCGCTCTTTTAATAATTAGCCCCCAAATCCAAGGAGGAATATGGGATGCATCATCATCACGTTAGCAGGCTAGTGAGAAATAGAGTGAACTCCATAGGAGCCCTACCTCATTTACTGCATGGTAACTTTAAGATGCACTAAAATATTGAGCAGTAAGTTATAATAAAGAACCTAGCACATTTATGGGCACTACAATATAAAATAAATAGCAAGAATAATCATGTCTGCCGTGGACTTCATGTGAATGAGGCAGGGTTCCATGTGATCCTCATTCATTGCAATTGTATGAGTATAGCTGGTCACAATCCTCCTTATAAAATTTGACAGTTTTTCTAAAATGAAAAAATTCTTTAAGTGTTTTTGATTGTTCAATTTTCAATAATTTTCAATTTTTGTTTGCCATTTTTCAGTGTTGGAAGCAGGCGTTGTTTTGTTTGCACTCCCAGTTTTGATTGGTCAGTTCAATCTAAAATATAAAAATCTTAAGATAAAGATGAGTCAACAGTATAACACAGTTGTAAAAAAAGCAAAACATAATTCTGAGATGTATTAGCCGGAGTGTGGTAAGGAAGATGAGAGAAGTAATTCTTCTGCTCCTCTCTGCACTGATTGGGCTTCATCTGTAGTATTCTGTCCAGTTCTGGGTGCCACATTTTGGGAAAGCTGTTGACAAATTGGAGAAAGTTCAGAGAAGAGCAACAAAAATGATTAAAGGTCTAGAAAACATGACCTATGAGGGAAGATTGAAAAAATTAGGTTTGTTTAGTCTGGAGAAGAGAAGACTGAAAGGGGAAATGATAACAGTTTTCAAGTACATAAAAGGTTGTTACAAGGAGGAGGAAGAGAAATTGTTCTTGTTAACCTCTGAGGCTAGGACAAGAAGCAGTGGGCTTAAATTGCAACAAGGGCAGTTTAGACTGGACATTAGGAAAAACGTCCTAATGATTAGGGTAGTTAAGCACTGGAATAAATTTCCTAAGGAGGTTGTGGAATATCCATCACTGGAGATTTTTAAGAGCCAGTTAGACAAACACTTGTCAGGGACAGTCAAGATAATACTTAGTCCTGCCATGAGTGCAGGGGACTGGACTAGATGACCTCTTGAGGTGACTTCCAGTCCTATGATTCTATTATTTGTAAAAATTACATTTTTTCAAAGCAAACATTTTGATTAAAAAAACTGTAGATTTTTTAAAGTGAAGAATCAAACAGTTTAGAAAAATGTCAAAATTTTTATCAAGTATTTTCTTTAAATACTATTTTTCAATGAGCTCTTCCTGTAAGGTATGTTCTGGCAGTGTTTAGTCTAATGCTTTCTGACGTTCTATTTCTTTTAAAAAAAAAAATCTAGAAAATAGTATACAAAAAATGTTAAAGTTATATTGATGTTGCACAGATAAGCATTTATAAATTAGGGATTGAAAATCCTAAAGCTGCAACTGCAACTCTTACCTTTGTAGACATAGCTTTTTAAGAACCATCAGATAATAAGAAAAGTACAAGGAAAACTGTATTTAAACAACACACTACATACTTAGTGTAACACAGTGTAACAATAATGAAAACAGATTGGCACAGTTAGCCTACCTACATTTGCAATTAAATTAACTGCCCAGGTAAGCTCTTTCCTGACATGGCAGTATGGTGAAATTGTCAGTTAAGACACATTCTTTAATCATGCTTAGTTTTCCATTATTGAACGAGAAACTGACAGAATTAAAGGTTGCACTTGCAACTAAATGAGATTTCCAGTTATCCATGATGCTGGAAACTAAAACTGGCAGCTGGCCAAAAGAAAAAGGATAGGTCCATCAATGGCTATTAGCCAAGATAGTCAGGGACACAACCTCATCCTCTGGGTGTCCCTAGCCTCCGATTGCCGGAGGCTGGGAATGGACGACAAGGGATGCATCACTCAAGATTGTCTGTTCTCTTCATTCCCTCTGAAGCACTTGCCATTGGCCATGGCCAGAAGACAGGATACTGAGCTAGACTGATGATTGGTCTGACCCAGTGTGGCCATTCTTATGTTCTTAAAAGGGTTATGTCTGTCACATGTGAGTGCTCTGGACATTCCACAGGAAGCTAATGGGGAAGATGGACTTGTGATTTTAAAGTCACCAAGGTCAGAAATGATGAAGGTCATTCATTCAGGACACATGAGGATGGAAAAGTGAAAGTTTAGAGCCAACAATTTGGTTTGGCCTGATTTGAGTTAAAGACTGGACCCAACAGTCTAAATATTACAACAGGAACACTAAAACCTTACCTCTCCTCTGAGAAGGAGATGGAGCGTGCATGCAAAACCCTAATGGTCAATTGCCATCTAGCATCTTCAAAGCCAGTGAGATCCTGCCCAGGGCAGAGTGATGGAGGGATTCATCCAACAGAGTCTGACTCAGAAAGTGCTATTTCAGCACCACATGATGATTGTGTTCAATAGGAAAACTTTACACCACATTTAACCACTGCTAAAGTTTTGGTTGCAGCTCACAGAAGAAGCAAAATATATGGAAAATCATTATTTGTCCACACACTACAAGAGTTTGAATCCATAAACATGTGTTATGGAGTTAGTAGTTGAGTAAGGGGTGTGACAAAGTTCCTCCTCCACCTTGGTGGGTCCTGCGCTTCTTGGCAGATTTGCTCACCTCAGTGATCTTCCCCACAGTCTGGGTCAACTCCTCCTGTGTCTGATCAGGAGTTGGGAGGTTTGGGGGGAACCCAGGCCC